>NW_025765063.1:0-197500 GCF_003918875.1 Haliotis rubra
GTTGACGCAAGTGCGAGTAAATAAACGTATGGGTCAAAGTTACGTTGATCGGTTACGGTAAGATGTAAACGCCACTTCGATATTGAACAGTTGTTTACAGTCGTTGAAGCGATGGAAGCTTGTCCAGATTTTATTGATTATTTTAGTTGTTTCAGACATCAACACATATTCCCGAATATCATTTGGTTGATTTTAAAATTACGTTGCTATTCTTCGTACCAAAGTTTTTACCTTCGTAATATAAACAGTTAATGAGACATCGTCAATTTTCATGGATTTATAACTTTCCATAATAAGCGATAGCCGCGTTTTGCTACATTAAGGTCAGTTTGTTACAAATACGTACATTTCGATAACGAGATTAAAGGTGGGGATAAATAAAGAATTCTGGTCATCTTCTAAAGAATAACTTCTAGAATGTCATTTCCAACAAAAATAAAATTCACCATTATTTGTCATTACGTACTCGTCATTGATGCCGGTCAACACCAAGGTATTACGTTTGACATATTCAATCGCCGAAAACCGCACTAAGCCGTTTAATCCCCCATGCCGTTTGCAACCATGGTTTTCGCGTTGCCGTATACATTCTGCATTACGTTGAACTCTTCAACCATACCGCTTGTACCATATCAAAGTTGATTAATACATCTTCCCAACAGTAACACTTCGAACTGCGTTTTATTCAAGAACATTGAATCATCAATGGAATAATTCAGATTGAAAGCGGCAAAGTACTAACCAACAGAAGTTATTTAACTAACAGAGTTGTTCAGCTTAACATTCGATTCTTCGCTCATTGAATAGCGAGTCGAAGAAATATAAACAAATAATCGGCAGCCAATTGTGTTTGAAAAGTCATCGACGACAAGTTCATACCATCACGCATCTGGTATAGACCGTTAAGAGACGTAGCTATCCGACGCCTACCACCGAAAGCGGTTCCTATTGAAGAGAAGATTAATGTAGATCGATATCCGGGAACATGAAAGTTGTTTATTCGCGCAACATTTCAAACATAGCAAACGTAATTCAATTGGGAGTTTATCGATGTCGATAGCGTCATATTCCATCAGTACATCAATGGCAATCAACGGCGCACCAACCATCATTGCGTCAGAACGGTTTCAGTGAGTTGTCAATATCAATGACGAAATACGATCGCGTTATTCAATAAATCGAAGAAACAAAACAGTATTCAGTTTGTTGGTCTCATTTCAAAGAACCGTCGTTTAAAGCCTGTCGATTTTAATCATCATTCCGCAACAGGCCAACCAGTCGCGACAGGATTCTTCATCTTAGGCGTTAGTCTCCAGTACGATCCTTCACCACGTTGAAATGTTCTTGCCGTTCGAAAGCGAATTGTTTCATAGTTGTTCCGGACAGTTGCATAACGAGTTCTTTCGTTTCACCAACGTTTTAAACAAATATACTTCACAAGATAATCATGCAGTATCGCCATCGTTCCAGTACCATTTAATCAACAATATCACCGAACTTCAGAAATACCGATGAAACGACGAATGAACTGGCGACAGCCATTTCGTCAGCATCTTTACATGTATTTCAAAAAATTGCTTCAAAATGCGATAATATTTCGCTAAGGTTCGCTAATAGTTAAGTCATTTATTTGTTCGTTGATTTATCAAACATCTTCGACGCAGCCTATTGATATCATTAAAATGTTCATCTCCGACCTAACACAACATGATTGTGAGAGAATTGTTTAATGCCTTCTTTAGCATTGATTCCGTTAGTTGCCAAAAGTGGGTCACCAGAAATGGCTCACTGACATTGCATCCATGCAGGACTTAACTGGTTTTAAAATCCAGCCATCGTATTTTAACCATTCGAAGCCGTAGCGCTTCCATCGCGCTCGACTCATCTCCTTCCAATCGAACGGAATCGGGAAACATAACATGGGCCAGTTTTCGAAACATGGAGTTGTCGACCGGTTGTCTTTCGGGTTGACCTCGAAGGCAAGATCTTTGCAGTATCTTCATCAACTTTGCATTGAAAGGATCGAAATCGAGATGAAAATCGCCAGACAGAGTCTCGGCATTCGCTCCTATCAAAACATTATTCAATAATTTCGACGAGTGCGTTATGCCATTTAGTTCTCCATTTGCATTCAGTCTATCACAAGATACAGTTATTACGACCAGATCAACATGGCAGCTAATATGCGTAATACGAGAATTATTCGAATTAAATCTGCCGATTAATAAAGCGTAGATTGTTGCTCTTTATGTCAATAATATTTGCAACATCAATAATGGAGTTTGTTTATATCGGTTAGCACGGAGTACACGTCATTCTGCGCATGCATGACTGATTATTGATTTCGTAACCGAAAATGAACGACGACAAAGCCGTGGTTTGACAATATTATCGATGTTACCGAAGCAAAGTCTGAGTTCACGTTGGTCCCCGTTTAAATCCAAGGTGAATCCGCGGCACATAACTTCGTGCGCATTATAAATATAGAGCGAAAGTCAATATTAGTGCTGTCACTTCAGGTCTAGTAGTATTCCACCATCACCTGCGAATTGTGGCGATCATCGGTCAACAATAATCATTTCCTTGCAAACATCATATTCGTCCATCCTTCACAGTTCATTACCGATTCCCAGCAATTCCGAGAGAATAGCATTGACGCAAGAAAGCTGTTCGATAGCAGATTGATTTCACGGTATCCCGGAAGCTTAGCCGAAGGCAATAATATTCGACCATGTAGCATCCTCGAGATTCGGGATGAATATTATTAACCGATTGAGTATAGCTTCATCCCCGCCAGATGCCGATCATGAATTAGTTTTGAAAGTTATTCCCAACGATGGTTTCGCTCGTAACCTCGATTTCGAATATCCGTTCATTACTGCAGAGCGAGTTTGTTTTCGTCATTCCGATGCGTCCGAATCGAGTTCGTCCAGTGATCAATAACCTTTTCCACGTCAGGGTGTCAGATCGATCAACGTTAGTCTTTCATAGAGAATTGAACCAGGGATCATATCAGACATGGTCCCGCAAACAGCTCTGGCGCACAAGATGCATCTACCGTAACGCACCGACATTGATACAACACAGCATCGAGAATAATAATTTCTTTATCATTTATTCGCGCAGACGATATCAATCAACTAATTCAGCTCGGCATCATAATCATTAACGCCGAGAAACCGATTTTAAACTCAACGATCAAAGATCTCATCAAATAATTTCATTAAAAGACCGAATTTCGAATGTCATCAATAATCCAAATAAGCCAGATGTCGCTATCACGTTTGTAATCCCGAATGATTGATTGACCTCCCCAGCAGACATGATGACCGAACAGACAAGAACATGTTCAATAGCACATATCAACTCAAGCCAGCCGACGCAGAACGCCAACCACATTTCATCAGCGGACATTTACAATCATCGACCGTAGAGCAAGTCTTCCCGGTTTCGACCTCGCTGTCGCTCTGTCAGGCAATGGGCATCCCGACGATCCTAATCGTCAATACCTCTTTAAAACAGATTTGGTTCCTCATCACTCCCTGCCAGTCGATGAAAACAATCGTCAGTTTCCCGACGAACAGTTCGCACTGGCGTAATGATATTAGCAGTCTATATTTCACTTCATTCAAGTCGTTGCCTTGGTCGCAAGACCAGCTTTCAGTAAAGATTGAGTTGTTCGTCTTCTTCATCATCAATGTTCGCCGTCTTTCCGTTGTTCAGTTTCATGCTTCGAAGCACTTTTCGCGATTATGATATGCCACCGATTACAGAAAGGTACCGGTTAACAGTCATGATTTTGCAATGACACTCAAAAGCATATTACCATCACATATCATTTACCAGTGTTAGACCTCGCGAAGGTTCGTTGAGTGAGCGAGTTTGACGCCGATTCGCCAATATCTCCAGGCAGCATACGATCAATATCTTCACCGACTAACCTTCAGTAACTCACGTTAAACGAGCTATTCACCAGGATGGTCATTTATCAACGGTCCCCAACCGCTATGACCAACGCCCGCCGCTGACCAACCGACGTCCGGTCCGTTAATCCTATCATTTCACACCATACAGCCGGAATACGATGAACCAAAACCTCACCAATCAATAACACCGTGAACAAAGATTGTTCACCGTGATAATTCCAGTCAATATGATATCGGAGTCCATGCGCCGGTCAAATTTTGCTTCAGTAGAAACATAAATTCCAGAAAGTATCCAAAAGCTAATAAATATCGTCATTGCAGTCACCTCGCACTTCATTTTATTTGTTCTCCTCGTGAACCACCAACATAACGGATGAATTCTCTGACGTTCATCGAAATAACAGAGACGTTCAACCGGCAGCGACCGACGTTTCATTGTTCAAGTTCAGGGAGATACCCAGCATGCCATTCGCCTTCATCTAGACAGATCAACCGAAGTCTCAACAACAGAGGGACGAAGATTTCGGCACTTTAACCAGATGGTTCGAGCGTTCAACATTTATTTTAATGCGATGAAGGTTACAGGCGTTTATTCATTCTTGCGAACTGCATAACCAAAAGGTACCTCGTTACACGAGGAAAAGACCAAATCAATCACACGACCAGCATCATACACGGATCATCTATCGGTTCTCCGAGGAATATTGCGTATTTCCGGATATGCCACGAAAGACGATCATTCCATTGATCAATCATTTGTTGACGATAACAGACGCCAGGTTCGTCATACAGACAGCGGAATCTCGATCATCGATCTCGTCTGGTATTCATCGCAGAACAATACGTTTAACAATTGTCAGAAGAATTGTCGAAGTTCCTCATCTTTATCTGGTATGACTGGTTGATCACATGTTGTCTATTCAACCGCATGGTATCGATGCCGACTATCGGACAGTTCGGATTGGCGACCGTAGATCGCCATATACGTTAATAACATCCAGTCTTAATACTCGAAATTCATCAGAACAGAAGGACCCCCGATTTGACTGAAATAAAGTTATTGCTCGCATTGAAAGCTCTGGTTTGATGTTAATCCCAAAACCTTCGAACATTCCCGTCAAAAACCAATTTTGTTAAAAAATATATTTCAATGAATCTTTTCAAAATTCCCGTTTCTTTTGTTCTGTAATATCACTCTATCGTGATTGTTCTTTAAAACAGCTATGATGGTATGTCTCCATCGAATGCATGTTCAATCATTGCATAAAATCATTCGGAATGAAGAATTTATTCTTCCCAAATTATGTTCATCATCAGTTACGAAGCTTCAAAATATTATTCGTAGTTCCTTTGATGAATTTAAAGACGTTAAATATTTCTTTGCCAGAACTAAAGAAGCGGCACCAGTAGTTATGCTAGTAATGGTCAGTTCGATCACAATAGTATCATGATTAACTTCATCAGTACGTATATTCTTACACAGACGATACTGCAGCCTCGTCACCAAAATAATAGAATAGTGGTGTCGTCATCAATAAACATTGAAATATGATATAACGAAAATAGTACCGTTCAACCGAACAAGCTTCAAGGCACAAAGTAAGGGATTACGGCGAAAGGGGCCATCCTTCGACAATAGTTCGTTATGGTAAGTTGATGTATAACACAGTAAACCTCTATCAGAATCTCCACTGCCGTTAATCAGTTTATCGATCAAAGCAGTGACCATTCAACAGTTTGCAGTCATCTTTCCAAATTAACTCTCGTTTCCGAGACACTTCAATAAGCAAACGACGAAACATTAAAACTGAAACAATCGCATTAGGTCGAATTGTCAGTTGTTCCGCCTGGTTAATTACGTATACAAAGTGAATTCAGCTTCGGACAATAGTCATTTTCATACTGATAGCATTATGGTCGATACGTTGTTTTCAGTTACATGAAGGAAACATCAGAGGTCGCCAGCTGCGTAGATTTCATATTAAACTACAGAGATAATCACAAAATCAATAATAGCCTTCGACCTGCCAACATACCTGAGCATCCCTATTAACGGCATGCCGGGTATTTAAAGCCCGATCGTCATACGGAATCAGCAATAGTTCTCGCTGTTTTGTTTTCAAGAAAATGGTCCTTTCTAAGTCAGATTTTGTTTTGAGGAGTGAAGGTCAATAACCACAAGACTGGCACGCCCACATATACAATTATTGTACAACAAAACAGAAAATACGGATATTGACAAGTGCATGCAGACATGGCGATTACCGCACCGGTTAATGTAAGTTCCCGCATAACGTAATTCGACATTCTGAGGAATGGTGATTGTTCCTCAAGTTGTACCGATCAATAAGTGATACCTTTAAGACTTTATCATCAGATCATTGCATATCGCATCATCAGCCAGAAAGCGTTGATTCAAAATCGTTCACGGCAGAACCATTTTAAACAGGAAGTCGCATTTATATGAGCGACAGAAGTAAAGTATAAAAAGAGATAGAAGATGGAGAGAAGGAAGAAAGTTAGTATATTATCGATGGTATGCCGAGAGCAAGACCGTCAATAAACGGTTTTAGACGAAATGTTCGACGAATCTAACATCTCCGACTACGGAATAGTTTCAATCATCCTTCGTGATCCAATATCGAAACCGAGCGCTATACGATGGAGGAATCCTGCGCGTTCGGTTAAATTACTCAAGAATCATCATCAAATTCATTCCTCGAAGAAAGAACAGACGATGCAAAATTAGTTCCCACGAATATCGTTACGACATAAAAACCGTTTCAGGCCACACCGACATTATATAGCGTTCGTAACATTGATCAAATATTCCAGTAAACTTCATTGAAGATGTGGCGAATCGACACAGGCGAGATAAAGCAAGAAGGCTCCATCATTACGCTCATCTTCACTTCAAAACATTTTATGCAGCTCAAGAGCGAAAGCGAGCATTAGAAGTCATTCCAGCACACGGGGCACCGTTTCATCATTATACCGGGGAATACGCAGGGTGAAATAACTCTAAAATAAGGTATCGCAGCGGCAATACGTAAACATTGCTCGATAATTTTCCATTGCGCAGTCGCCTGTTGATTTCCAGCAAACAACATAACACAAAAGTCAACCGGACACTGGCGGCTGAAGCCGCGATAACAGCTGTTCCGACCAGACGGGTTACTCCACCCCTCGTCAGCCTTCAGCCGACGCAATCCAATATAAAATCATCTCGTCAATGCAAAATGCCAAACAAACATTAATGCACTAAATATACAGATATGGCTGACAAAAAATATCAATACGTATGGAAGTTATTCGGTTTCACCAGTTACGGCTGAAGATTCGGTGTCGCTATCAATGCCGATCTCGATGTTCGACAACGAAGTTTATGAGTGACGGAATAACAACAATCGTTACCAGGGCTCAGCCATTGTGCCCAATACGCCTCCGAAGGTAACGCCAGCTCATGTACGCTTCTGATTCATTTCGGTCACGAATTATCGAAGCATGTGAGCATGTGAGCGTGAGCGAGCCATCGCCGCTACGTCTGTTAAATATCAATAATGGGGTGAGTCGGCTTCATCATCATCGCGCCCATGCGACACCGAATGCCTTAATCAATTGCCTTCGCTTCCCATCATCTTCATAGTCGTGAATGACCATTTAATGTTTGATCACGGTTTGCCAACCACCGTCAAATATCACAGAAATGCAGAAGGTTCTCCCGCGTTGAACAAACAGAATAGCCAGTCAGAAGTTCAGCCAAATTCGATAGTTCGCGCATCTCGCAACACAAACAAAAAATTGCAACCGTTCTTCGAACGAGCCATTGAAAGTCAAACATGATCTGGAACCGATAAGACCGCCACCATGCCGTTATGCCCCACATTCACGTAAACTCGTAATTAAATCGATCGACAAACTCATCCCGTTATCAATAGACTACGAAGATACCAGTTACACCGATCTTCGCAACTCATTTCGTTAAAGAAAGACTAACGCAGACGGCGGTCAGACCGACCGTCATCGCCATCGTTCTTCACAGATCACGCGCGATGTTTCAGCCGATCACCGATTAAATTGGTCCGCCCCGATTGTCTATAGATCGCCGTCATATTCGAAATAGCCGATGCGCTAAACGTTCGTTCAAATCAAATCACCAATCCAGTCCACCCGATTAGCACCATAACTATTGCCGACAACAAAACAACTGGGTCATCATCCATAAACTTGATGTCATCATCAAGTCGGCTAATTTTACAAATATTTGGTACACCGCACAATAACAGGACCGCACCAGATGAAGAAAATGCGAGGATGTTATTCGAACTCAGAACTTAGTAATGGAACATTCTGTTCACGATGGTCATGCCGACCAGTCACCGACGACCAGCGACCAAATCAATGTTGGTGAAAGAAGCGAACATGAAGTCACGTGCTACCCAGTTTTATAGTACGAATGGGTAACGCCAATATATGATGAAACAGTCCAACACAATATATAATCGGTTCAACCAGGCCACACCCCAGCCTCTTTTGTGATTAATAACCAATAGATTGATTTCATCTTGACTGTATTTTCCAGCATTCAGTAACGAGATGATTGAAGAAGATGCGAAAGCGATCGGGTCATTACACCGCCGCACATTTCTTTGCATATCAGTCTAAATCTCGTACTATGTTAACGACAAATAGTGTCGTCAGTTTGGACATCACGACCACCAAATAGGCCGGTGATGATGTTTACCGATGACGACATACCGGAAACAAGAAGACAAAGTCAGTCAATATCCGCTAACGGCAAAATACTACGACAGGTTCACGAGTTAGCCATGCCCAACATTAGGTGCGCACGATGAAAGGGAAAGGAAAGGTCGAAAGGGTTAAAGTTCGTTATTCGGTCGTCAATACCTTCAGTCAACCAAATAAAATGCAACATTTTATCAGAATTCAAAACCAAAGGCAATCAGTACACCGAATTGCCCATAGCACAAGTTTCGGGGAAGAAATATCGAATGGTGCCGTTCGCCTCCCGAAAAAGAAATAACAACCATCACCCCTTCAGCTCGTCGTCCACATTGCTGGAACGCCAAAACATTTTATTCAGAATTCAAAACCAGTCAGCAGCAACAGTACAATCATCAAAATTCATTCATGATAGTCAAATATATCCAAGTTTTCAGAGCCAGCCCCAGGTTAATACCGGTCACCTCAAAGCCCAAGCCCAACCAATGATGTGAACAAACAAATGCACCAGAATCAATAAAAGGTTCAGTATTGAACACCGGCATTCGTCTGGCGCAGCCGTTATGAAATCGAACGGCGCTAGGAGTTCAGCTCCAGAAAGAAGATTCGCGCCCGAACTTCACGTCAGCAACGCCAAAAACATTTGCTTCGAACAAAACTGTCAAAGGCAATTAAAGCACAATCACCAGATTCATGCCAAGTTTGGTGAATATATCGAATCGTTTTGTTTCGCTCGAAATCAACTCAGTTCAGTCGAAATGCCAAACAAGTTTAATTGCGAATTCAAAACCGAATAAAGGCACCAGTATTAACACCGTGATCTATTAAGAAGACATTGAAATAGTCAGCCCCGAGACCATCATCATTGTTCAGCTTAACCAGCTGTCATTGAAACGCCAAAAAGAGCTATTCAGAATTCAAAGTCCACAGCATCATAAGAACATCAGAGTCTATCGAGCGCCAAAGTTTTATTACTGAATCCAAAGTTTTAGAGTTCAGCTCCCGAAAGACCATCAATTAAATTGTCGAACTGAAACGCCAAAACATTTTATTCAGAATTCGGTCAGCAGCAGTAGATCATCAGATCCGTATAAAAGCCAAGTTTGGTGAAGAAGGCCGAATGGTTTTAGAGTTTCGTCGTGACGACGACGACGAGTCCATTTTTACCGCGAAGCCGCCAAGTGGGGATAATCGCGCCTTTAGCCGAAGTTGATAAGTCGTTATTATATACTATATACATCCCGAGAGATGTGCTTCAGCCTTAACGAGTCGATTCGTTAACACCCGTTTCGTTTGATATGCAGAATGGTTGTTCAATTTTGCATCAATCTTCACGAAATATTGGCTTAAAAACGATGTAACAAACTCATTCAGTCACCGTCATTGAAGTTACCGTCGCGAGGGACAACAATAACATTGTTCACCCCGTCATCGACGCATCAGTTCGATCATCATATTGACCATGGCCACGTCACCTCGGTTTCATTCATCATAGCCTGTTGCATATATATTGATTATGCCAAAGAGAGCCGGTGTTCACGAACGATAATTTGATCGACACGCCAGCAGAAGCCGCGACGCAGCGGCGATGTCAGAAGGTGACGTCTTCACCGGGTCAGATTGTCGTAATCACCACGTCGACCGTTGACGTAAGATGACCGACAGTTCCTTTGCCCCGACAAAGCCGTTGGAGCTTCGTTATCCCCTTTAGCACGAGTGCCTTTCAAGAGTTTCGAACATAATTAGCAACATCAATCAACTTCCACCAATTCATCGTTAGGTACATCTCAAATCTCGTTTGATCAGTCCCAGAAGTTCAAAATTACATTTATCGTTTTCGTTTTCATTTCGACATTCGGGAAATAGCACGATATTCGAAAATTTCCGATTGAAAACAAATGCCACAAATGCCATGAAAATTAACATTAGCAGAGCTCGATGCAACATCTATCTTATCGCCGCTATCAATCGTATCAATTCGAACGCCATCACGCACATTACCACCGATTTACACGTTATCAACCAGTAGATAAACGGCATCAACATTCAGGCGGTTGAACGCACCAAACCTATCGACAGCAGAAGATCATCGAAATGCGATCTTCGCCGCTCATCAAGAGCATTTAAAGGCATAAATGAGTCAACATTTCAGATGTTAGAACAATACGAAGCCGCAGAGCCGCCCACATACAGTTCCGCTTCATTAAGCAATAAAGTCTCGAACCTTCCATTCTGTTCAGCCCTCAAATAATAAAGATCTGAATGAAGTTAGTCCGGTTGTGTTTCGATCAGCTCCAATGAAAAGGAATTGTTTGTTCATCAACATATTATACATTCAGAGACTTCGCGTTGACCGCGATAAAAAGACATTAAAACATGGTACTTCGTTTCGACACGATTGCGTAACGTTGGAAAGTCAGTATGATGGAGCGGGGGTATTTCGCCACCGTAATTGCATGGTACCAGTGAGCCAAAACCGTGCCGGTTGGTTAAGTCAATAATACGTTATTTAACGTCGTCAGCGAGTTTAAACACGTTGCCATCTATCTTCACCGTTCACCTAACAATAACATATTACAGTGCATCCGTTAACTCTGTATCGTCATTCACTTTGTGTAAAGTTCCATATATCCTCATATCAAGTGTTGCGCAAAATAACGTCTTTAAAGATTACATCGTATCAGTATGCCAGCCTGTATTCCGCTGTTCAGTTACTTGCCACCGTTTCCGATGGACCAGTATTTCACAATAATGACGATCCCCGTTATTTCGATACGCTTTGGCGCCGTTTAACATCAAGAGGCGCATTAACCGTCTAAGATTCAGACAGTTTCATCTTTCTGCTAAAGAATCACCGATCACTCAGCTGATTTTACTTCCTAAGCTGAGCAGAAACAGTTTCATCATGATTTACAAAACAATATAGACTTCAATAATTCAATATTATCATTATAGCATACGTGATGACCACAACAAAGTCAACGATTGAATTAGTCGCTATAACAAGCAAGCGCCACGCCAGTCGCAACCCATGCTGGTATTGTTACCACCGAAGACGCTTTGCACAACAGCACTATTCAACATTAAAATTGCATTGTTTTCGAAGTAACAACACCATTGTGCACCGAACCAATCCACACTGAGAACAGAACTACATATATAGTACTTTAATTATAATTTTAGCGCGAACATTATCATTAAAATCCAGTCTCGACCATAAGCCTTGAAGCCGAATGATAGTTCTGTTTAACATATGTCAGGGTTTTGCGTTATAACCGGACTAAATCGCAAGATAAGATATTCCTTCAATAAAATGCTCAAATCTCCATAATTATCGCTCAGTCAACCGTTTTCACAGGTTGACGATAACCGTGTCATCATCGATCATGGTACTCTAGACGTCTGACGACGCTTACCTCACCATGAGGAGTAGTCGACAATATTTATCATCGAAAATCACCAGATGATGGTTTTCAGAATGAGTGCGATGCCTTCATAACAGTTGAAAGCGCCAGTTCATCAGTGATATGATGACGGCTATCAGCATCAAGATACATTTATAGATTGTCAAAGTCAGCCAAACACCGTTCGCGGGTTATAGCAGTCATGAATATCTGGACAAGTTATAACGAGCAAAAGATCGTCGTATTATCTTATCAAAGATCAGCGACAGCATCGTTACATCGGAAAGTCAACAGACAGATAAAAATCAAATCAACAACAACAACAACGACTTCAATAATCACCGTCAATAACAGCAACAACAAAGCAACAACAATAACCGAACAGTCACCTTCCATATAGCGTTTTAAGTCAATGAAGATTGACTCTTAAGTTAACAGACCGAGAAACAGCGACGATTAAAGTCGGCAGTTAAATTCAGAAATGGATCCCGTAATAAAGAACGTAATAGTAAATACAGATGCGGAGGTAACAGCAGATTATAAACAGATCATCCGTGTTATTCCAGTCGTCAATAGCACGCGGTAGCATTGCACAAGCCAACAATTGTTTGTGTCCATGAACAGAAATATATTACCAAGTTGTAAAATCAGCGTTTCATGACGACGTTTTATGAGTCATGATCTAAAATTGCGTTCACCCGTTACGTAATGTTTGCTTAATATGCCTGATGGGGAATAATAGACCGGTTACCACCTCAAGTTCGTTACTGGTCTCCGTTAATATCACGCCAATACTTGGCGTCATCAGTTCACCGAGATCGTCATATTACACCATACAAAACCAATAATCTGAATATGGGTACCTTACAAAAGCCTGAACGGCACACCATATTCAAAAGTACCACCATACTTCTTAAAACTATTTCAGTTATGAAGTTTTCCAGACTGGTCTCGTGAAAGCGAACGAAGATAACCAATCAGTTGACGCGGTGTCGGGTTATCATGTTAGTCGGGTCAGAAGCGCGGAACAATAGATACCGATCGGTTAACAACGTGGGATGATATCAGATTCGTCCACTGGTCAGAGATCGGGTTCAACTGTTGGCAGCCGTAGGGGACACGATGGTTTCACCACAGAACATCTTCATCTGTCATATCGAAGGACGGTTCTTCAACTGTTAAAGATCCTCACTTCGGTTTTCAATACAGTAAACCATAGGGGAAGATTCGTCAATAGTAACCGAGTAAGTCATTGCAACCGAGCGGGGAGATGCTTCCTCAAAATATGGGGATATTCATCATCAGCAACCAGTAGCGACACGCTCAATGTAACCATAGAGGACATGTTCATCATCGCAACCAGAACATCGTCACGGTGTCCGTATGACGTCATCATTACGCTTCCCCACAGTAAATGGGAGAAATATCACGCTCAATGCGTCCGAGTATCAATGCGTCCAGATCATCATGCTCACTGCGTCCATAGAGACACGTCAATGCAACCATAGTTCATCAATAAAAATTAGCAGACATCACGTCACCGCAACCATAGGAAGACAGTTCGCATCATTCAATAATGCGCAGGGAGATTATCAATAACAGCAACCCAGTAGTGACACCAAAGCAGCATGGGGATACGGTTCATCACGGTCAGTATGGCGCTTCAGCAAGCATCGTGCCATCATCTACGCCCTCGACATCAGAACACACATCCCCGATATCAGCGGCTATTCACCGACATCGCTGTCACCTACGACATCAAAGCAGCACTCCCGACATCGCAGTTACGTCATTCTATCACGCTAGCCCATTCCTCGACATCAGCGGTTATCGGTTATTCCTCTCGACAGTCAGTATCTGTTGTTCATACCATCTAGCGTTATCTATACTCCCCGACAGTCAGTACTCTATGATTAACAGTACATCTATTCCCGATATCGCTCCATGTTCATGGTAAAGGTTACATACCATGATATCAGTTATCTAAGGATACCGTTATACACTTTCGACAATATCGTTCATCATTTTACGTTCACAAAGGAATATTGTTCATGATAGTCGACAAAGGATCGCTCCCCGGATATCGTACACCATGCCTTCGACATTTCATACCCTCATAATAGCAGATACCATACTCCCCGATATGTCAACATCATCTATATTCCCTGGAATATTGCTTACATCATTAGTATGGTTAGCTCCCGATAATCATCACCATTGCCGTTCACATTTTATATCCTTTATTTCATACCAATGCGACATCAATATGACAACACGCTTCGTTCATTGTAGTCATAGATTATTATCAATTATAAACAACTGACATCAAAGTTCATCAACAAGCGGAGTATTCGCACAGAATCAATCGTTTCGACAGAACCGTTCTCATTATACATGCATCGCCCTATCGAAGACGATTCAGACATACCATTATCAAAAGTTGCTCAATCTGGTCGGTACTTATCGCCGTCAGATCAATAAGCAGTATAGTATAGAAGTCGTCAGTTTTGCCGAGGCGAACTGAAGCCACCGTGTCAGTCCGGTTCGCGTATCAACAGACGATGAGTTTCTGTATTTTCACCTGAGTCAATATGGGGAAACTTCATCATAGGAATTTATTCGTGGACAGAAAGATACCGATTGCGCAAGGCGAATATTATTGCGCTTCCCAGACAAGTTGGGGCCACGAATTGGGAAATAAATGTCGCCAGTGTTAACGTAAATGCACTTCCGAAAGCCAACCAAGCTCAATACGGTAACCTTCAAATGATGGCACAGTTTCGGTGTACCCAGTTCTTCCAAATGTGTCATCACTTCCGACGTCAATTCAGGTAAGAACATAAATTCAACAGTTTTCAAACACTGCAACAAACCAGTTGAAATGGATCTTTTAACATTCGATAATTCAGGTTCAAACAGTTGCCTCAAACACCGGTACTGTGTAATATCGCTCAATTTCGATGTCAACCATATCCGTGGTGTTTCAAATGCCGGTACAGTACCAGATGAAAATATATCTAAACACGATAACAGTCGTTCGATGGATCACCTTTAAACGTTCCCTGATGTCAATCTACAACAATATCGATCGTCAACATTGACCCGCGTTGAGCCAATCGTTCCGTTCGTTAAAAACCAGGTTCATTATCAAGTTGGTTAACCACGTTCGGTCGATAGTAGCAGGCATGAAGACGACAGTAATAAGCCCAATTCAACTCCGACACCGTCGTCCCGGTTAACGCGGTCAGGTTTTCGGATACCAGATCGTTCCGTAGATAAAGTTGGTCGCGTTACTGGTTAATGACTAACGATCTACCAGGGATTGTGGAGACAGAGCAACACTTTAACACATTCAGCAATATTCGCTAACGGTCATCATAAATAGGTTCAATATTCCACGGGTCTCTGTAGCCACCTGGTATCCGTTTCGAACGGTTATTCTGAACCGCTTTGCTTACACTATCAACATCAATATTGTCCCGCCGTAGCCTACTGGGGATTTCACAACTCCGCTCATTCACTAGCGGCAATATTCTGCAGCCAACCGTTCGACAAAGCTTGCCTAACTTCAACATTTTGAAACATCACTTAAATGACATTACCGGAATATTGCTTCAAACGACGTTAATTGGTCAGCCACACTGTCGGTCGGCACGTGCGAGTTTACTGGCGTCAATATTAATAATGTAATACGCTGCGCTTAAAATATCATCAATAATGTCTGTTGTTATCGCCAAAGAATCTACGTAATTTCAACGGCGTTAATGGTGAAGTTCATTTTCGGCGTTCAGCTGCGATAATGCCGGAATAAAGCAGCAAAGATAAATCACAATAATCAATATCAGGCGTTCAGCAGCCGTTATTCGTCAATGTCATTCAACACATGGCGAAGTCATTTCGGTGCCCCGCCAGAATGCCGGAATATTGTTAAGTTTATAAACCAAAGTCACCATCAATAATAACTCATTGCCGCATCCAGCAATACGTATCCACGTTAGCAAGTACCAATAATGCCATCCAAAATTTCAATATCGAGATTAACGATGTCGCGAGTCATACATTGCGTCAACTAGCATTGCATAACACTAACGGGAGGCGCTTCCCGGTAAGTATTGATTGAAACCGACGAACATGCGCTGGCGTTCACAAACTCATATAATCAAGATAAAATGTGTCCTCAAACACAGTTCACGGAACTCGCGACAGTCAGCGAAGAACTTCGGCACCGAGCACTTCGAAGAATATCGGCCCCATTAAAGAGCTCGAAAGCAACCAACATCATCGATAATTTCAAACGTAAACATGTATTAGTTTACGAAAGATCTGAAAGGTCAATGTTAAAGAAAGTCGTCAGTGTCAGTTCAAAACAAAACAAGTACCGTTTCAGACCAATTTTTCACGTTAGGTATCAATATTGAAATTGGAACCGTTCATCGATTAATAGTTCGAAAGTTGTCTTCGAAAAGTTCCAGCCATTAATAAGAAGATGCAAATGGCACGATACCGCTAATTACGAATGCAACGAAACGAATACATCTGGTTCGCTCGTTAGCTTAAAGATCGCTTCAGGATCAGATATTCGTCCCTTCAGAACCAAGTCAATAAATCTCCGAAAGTTCGAACAGCACGATTCGTATCAGATCAAGATATTTAGCTATCAGACCAAACTAAAGAAAGTCGAAGTAGGTGCCGCAGACGAAATAAGACGGAAAGATTCTGCGAGCAATTTTTATCTCGCCATTATTGGTGGATCGGTTAGTGTTTTATCACCGAGATCAACGACCCTTTGAGTTGGCACCGAAAATGGCCGTTGAATCATTAAATAATCTATTCTCATCATGCTATTCAACTTGCCGTTTTCCGGAACTATTTCATAATTACCATTAATCATTGCCGATTTTGGCGATCTTATTTGACAGCATTGGTCGCGAGCGAGCGAGCGAGCGAGCGAGCGAGCGAGCGAGCGAAAGCGAGCGAGCGAGCGAGCGAGCGAAGCGAGCGAGCGAGCGAGCGAGCGAGCGAGCGAGCGATCGCCGTAGGTGCTCGCTTCTACCGGCAGCACCCCGATAAGGGTCTGTTTTCTCAATACGTAATTCAAAACCGGAGGTTAACGGTTATTAACAGAAGTCACGTTTCGTATCACGCATTAACAGCATCTAACGACTACCGCCATTCTGCTGACGGAATGCTATAAACGGGCGAAATGGATCGAACCACTTAAAGCCATATCTACCTTTAATTGGGCCTCGAGTAACGACAAGTTTTTCAAACGTCTTCAGATTTACCGGTAACATTGCTGATCACCACAGGTCATTTTGCATCTCCGTTTCGATCAACCTGCCGCATGGAAATCTGCAGACAATTCAGTTTCAGTCCCCCTCGAACTCTCTTCAAAGATTGGCAGAAATCGCATCACAGCGTACTGTAACACATCATCATTGATACCATTCAATAACAACATCACAATCTCGTCACAAAAAGGCATCATTAGGTTGCCGGGTTTGCTACCGAAAACGTACCGATTTCACTTTCATATAACCAATATGCGCCACGTAGTTTCGAGACACCCCTCATTTCATATACCAACTTCAGCACAGACGGAAATAAACTTCAATCAACTTACACGTAGCCGATTGTCAGAACATTCTGCATACCCTCCCAATATCATCGTATCGTTTTCTGCAGGCAGGATGGTCCACACGGTGCATGCGCAGAGTTGTTTCCACTTCATATCAGTAGAAGGCGGCGCGAGAAATTGTTAACGCCGAGAATATATCGCCATAAGACTACGCACGCCGCTGCGTACGTGTAGCGCAGCCGTTGTACTGGCTTCCAGACCGAAGCCGGTTTTATATACAGTTCATCATATACCGCCAGCGAAGTTGAATACCTTCATCTTCAGAACACGCACGATACCGGCGGTCGTTCAGCCGTTCACACGAAGTCGTTATTTCAATGTCTTTGGTATGAGCGTCAGAGTCCCCGCATCGCGGTTTATTTCAACACTAATACATGTCCTCATCACCAGAAACCCATGATTGAGCACAATATCCAGACAGGTTTCTTTTGGTTACCGCCACCATGCTCGCGTTTCGTTGGTTTAATAAATGCGGCAAGTATTATTGACCTTTCGTTCGTCGCGATAAGGAATACTTGTTTACTAAACCAAATCAATTTCGGTCAATAATAAAGACGGTAACTACTCCATGATGAATGCTTACGTATTGCCTCAATCCCACATAATACCGTATAACGCAACAAAACCATTCAGAATTTCAAGACTACCTTTACCAATGGCGGCGTTGAAATACCAATTGAAGCCGCGACACGGCAACCGGTGTTCTTAAATTCAAGGAATGCTAAAACAGCCAGCCGGGCACAACAGCCGTTCTTCGACAAGCAGTCCAAATACAATAACTTTCGATCGTCGAAGTTCGCCGCGTTATTTACCATATCGACCGTCGCTGACGCTTTAAACAGTCGCAACTTCGTGTTCAGTCGCAGTGTTGAGCAATATGATTGTGCCGGCATTTTGCCCCTCAGCGTAAAGACAGTTCATGTTGCCAACATCGCCAGAAGCATTTCATCGGGCCGCTGAGTTTGTGATTCTAACGCAACCGAAGTTAATACGAGCGAAGCGCGAGTTGTCATCACTTCCAGCAACATTGTAAGTAGCAACAAACAGAAATCGGGTCAATATTCGTTCATGTATGAACAATGTTTACCAACGAAGCCCTCGACGTATGCTAATACGCAGCGGTTTGGTTTGCCCCAGTTTTCATACCAGTTGGTATTCCAGCTATATGGCGCGGTCTGCAACAAGTTCGATCAACATTTGTTATTATCAATCTATGCACCGAGATACGACAGCCGTGTCACCAAGACCAACAACATGCGAAGTGAGGCGCCCAGCTCGTTGTGCTGAGAACAGCTCGCCAGTACGCGCGTATTATGCGCAGCCGTTGTTTCAGCACCGAAGCCGGTTTTGCCAGTTCAATGAGAGGAATACGTCGCTATGAAGCGATGAATACCTCATCAGTATCATTAGCACCGACTCCATCAATTCCGTTGCGCCCCATTGGTAGACAGGCCGTAATCAACAGCGCCCGCGTCTTTGTAAGATGTCGATCAACCCCAATCTTCGTCAATAATATCGCTGGAGCTGAAGGCCGGTATGTTAACGACATTCAGCGATGCTTCGATAATACAAGCTCGACAGATTTTCAGCGTAGCAGCGAATGGAGCCGTCAGGTACGGTATCATTATCCAAACAATGTTAGCTCGTATTATCCAAAGGAAACTGTAGGAGCACGCCATTTCCAGAAAATCGGGCCAACAACTCTTTACATTGAAGTCAACCGACTTCAGAACAGGCACCAAAACTCTGGTCATCGTTCGGCCAATGTCAGCAGATCACATACTTCAGGATCCCTGCTCATGAATAAATGATCAAAGAGCAAAGCCGTAACTGTTGCCGATCAGTATTACTTCCGGCTATTCCTTCTGAGTCCATGTTTTCACCGTTCTTCGTATGTCAAATTTCGCGGGGAGCATCTGCGCACAAGAGAAGACTTTGCGCCGTTCGACGGTAATCGTTATTGCCAATCATCAAGATGGACTACCGAAAAGCAAGGATTGTTTCCCATTTCTAAAATGTCAACCGTTTCGTTAACATCGTCAACTACCAGATTCAATTCGATCAATAACACACGACAGACAATATTGGTGACGCAATTACCAAAACGTTCACCTTCATTCCCGCCGCGACCAAGACTGCGTTTAGTTCATTGGTGAACAACAATCGTTCTCAATAACGGCAGAATGTTGCACGGCAGACCATCATAACGATGATAGTTAACTTTCATAGCCAAATCGCACTCAATACGATGACGTTCCATCTATGCGCTTACGGTCATTCATAATATATATCTTCGTCAAGGGGATGATGTTGCTCTTACTGATTCTTCGCAGGAATAGTATTGAAAATGAAAATTGTTTCATCCTCCATTGTTCACAATCACATATACCATCCGATACCAGTTATCGTTCGTCAGCCCTGTTTTCTCTCAGGCCCCGATCCATCGCTTTCTGGTCGAAATTACCATGGTCAACACGACGCAGTTGGCAATTCATCGCAACATTAGCCGTATGTTGACCGTATTGCGTCAGAAAGTACCGTCTTCGCTAACCGAATGAATACTATTGAATTGATGCCAACTCCGACTGGCAGCAATCAATATACAGTCATACCATCGGCAGATCACAAAGCATTGTGAAGATTATCTCCAAAGCGGGCTTTGATTGGTAATAATAGCCAGATGTCAAGCAAGAGCATTCCTAACATTACCGACAATAAAGGTCAATAATAGCGCAATATACCATTTCCACGCCAGTATCATGCTCAAGGCAATACAGGAAGGACACGACAAAGTTATTACGGTTCTCGAACTGGCGAAAGAGCATTTGAATGATTAAACGTTGACAAAGTTTCATCTAAGTAGTGCTTCCATAACACGATATTAGCTACATCTTCGTTTGGTACATGAGTATTTCGCAAGAAAATCGATATACGGCAAGTTGAAATTATTGATTTTGACAAAACGCATTTGAGTTCCCAGACAGCGTTGCAGGACGCTGTATCGAATTTTCGACTGCGTATAACATCTTCATTGACAGCAACAAGTCATTCCCCTGGTCAGATCTGGGGAAGAAACTCACACAGATTAACGGTTCACTGTTTTGCCCCGATCAAAGTTAATACCGATTAACAGTAAAAGCCAGCACGCGACTGCATCTGCACGACTACTTCGTTATTTTGCCCCGACCTCAAAGCACACGACTACCGGCTATAGTGCCAGCACGCGACCAGATTCAAACGCCACCATTGTGGCAGTTTGCCCGAGCACATAATACCGATTACCACAGTAGTGCTCGAAGACGCGATCGTAAACAATTTATTCATCAGTTGACTCAGACCCAAACACCGACTACCAGTTACGCAAGCTGACTGGTATTCAAAACGCCAGAATATTCCCAAACACGACTCTTCAAGGTTCTTCATTGACCGCTTATACGGTCACTTTAACAGTTCTCACCAGCATCGATGATGTCAACACCGAACAATCGTCATTAAGTCATCTTCGTCGTCAACAATTTCGCGATCATTCACCTGCAACACCGTTACCGGCGACTTCCTCACGTGCCAGATGCGAATACAACGTAAAGATCGCGGGTACCGGTTGTTAGTTGTCCCCTCGTCATAACCTGCGGCAACGTTAATCGCAGCTTCAGTTCGTTCGGTACCGTAGTTCGGTGGACGCCCGCACAGACACTTCGAGAACATGGTAGCAGGTGGGTCCTCGCGTTCTTCTCGACAGGTTCCATACACGGTATCGTTGCGCCGCTCAATATTCATCATCTCCACCACGCATGCCAGATCAGCAGCAAGATCAACAGCCTTACTGTCACCTCATCGTTATCAACATGCAGTCTTCCTCCAGTCATCAATGCCGCGGTTGCTGATTTCGCTAATTCATTACCACCCCATTCCCAATTCGACGCAACAGCCGTTGAACGCAGTCTGTTTCCGGTTACCAAACACTGTCGAGTGTTAGCACAATCTTCATCTCTTCACCGATGTCCCGATGAACGACGGCACCATGGCCTGCATTTATCATGACCACGGTCAACAGTAAGTGGTGCCTACAGTCGGTAGTTTGCCTGTCAGCAAGTCACAGTTCGCCATCACCGCCCATCGTCTTCGCATTCATTACGGTTCGCAAAAAACAGTATCGAGATTCATTACCAAGATACCTTCAAAGCCAGCACAGTCAAGATGTCCAACCAACAAACAGTCGGTAGGGAATTACCGACTATCAAGACAGCAGGAACAAGATTACCCGAACGCGAGCAACAAACAGCCACGCGAACAACAGCAGCAACATGAAGAAGCCAGCCGCAACGACTCGGAGACAACTTCAGACAGACTTTGATAACCGCTGCTTTTCTCTCGATTGAAATATCGCTTCAAACGCAGGATCAGGGACGCCGTCAAGACCATTCACACCGTCATCGATCACTAAATATTATCAATACCAATATCCATGACGATCCAGGCCAGACTGACCAGGAACTCATTGTTCATAAGAATGGTGGTCAGGGCGCACGATTCCAGCCGACGACGTCATCGCGATTCCCGATTGGGTAGATTGACGTCATGATGTTGACCGATTCGATGCACCTCGATCGAGTTTACAGATCATCGTTATACGAACGTTTGTTTCAAACTCGAGATGGAGAAAGATTTGATATCGTCCTCTTCCAAATGAAAGATCCAGCGGTCATGTAGCTCATGCGTGATTGCGTGCATTTAACATGTTCATGCGCATGCGTTCCGTACACCGCCGTAAAGCAGTGAGTCATTAAAAACATCATAATTTTGCATGAATCGCATTGACAATGCCGGTGGTGAAGAAAGCGGAAGTCAACGTAATGCTTCTGGTAGTTAGTCTCCCTATCTTCAGTATCCTGGAATTTCAGATTATGGCGAGCAGCGAATAGATCTCCAACAATACCATCACGGTGGGGACACCATGTATTTCATTAAGCGGGGATTGGTCAATCACGCGACGACTTCGCACCATTAGTTACCGATGTTTCATCGCCATACAAATAAAAGTGGAATTGGTATCAACCGGTAAGCCCGGAGCGATCGCCGGAGTCGCGTTATCAGAGGGAAATACGTCTCGCATCGGGCATCAGCCGTCCCGACTCCACTTTGCGGGAAACGTATTTTCCCTGAGCTGACTTCAGGGTACCGACCATTGTGCTTCCACTCGAGGGTGGTTCAAATCAGACGGATCAACACGTCAGTACCAGAATTCGTACTTACCGAAAAGTAATCCCAAATATAACGATGCGTTGGGTAGTTTCAGGTGATCAGCGATACACCATCTGGATTGGCGCTTATTCAGTCAATTCAATACGTATTTGTTTATCGATAAGATCTGGCCATCCTCATTGCCGCAAGATGCATCATGCACAAAACCAGCAGCCATGTCACGAGATGGCGGACGCTTCGTTCATCACCGCATCGTCGACAGGGTGACAGTTTCACGCCAGCAACAAAATATTGATCAGACAAACAGATTTCCAACAAAAGCTCAATTGCCCGACACGAGCCGTATACCAATATCGTTAGAGGCCGATAACGTCAACCAGTTAAGACGAAATTAAAAGCCCGGTTCGGTTATTTCATTTCATCGGTCCATCAAGAATGTTCGTCATCTAAATAGTATCAAATGCTGCAGATTCGGGGATAATAGCCAATAATCTATCAGTAATATCTTCGCAGCTCATTTCAGTTTCCTTACGAGGATAAATATGTTCGTCATATTAATTGGTATTACCTCAAACACGACCCGTGGTCAGCGCCAACATGCTTCGTTACTTAAAGGAATAGCCGACAACGAACCGCCCGATGAACTGTAACGATAACAAATCTCACCAGTTAAAGTGTAATGTCCGTCACCCAGAATCGCTGATAATATCAACGTCACTAAGTGAGGAATGCCTGATGTTATTATTCACCGCCATTTCAGTGTAGCCTTCTTCCATAAAATGCCCCGTTATTTCGTTAGTGAGCCATAGGTAACATGTCTGGCGTTCGTTCACTGGTAGACCGTACGTTCTACACCAGTAACTACGTTTCGTCATGTTAGTGGTGACTGGTCTGGACAGTTGGTTGACACTGAAACACAGACCATCGATGATGGATTGTTCGGTTCAGCCCGACATTACAGAACATAGCAACTTTAGCTTAAGACAGGAAGTGGTTTCATAATCGCCGTTAAGATACTAAGCCAGGAAAATGAGCAAAGCCGAATACGATGAATGTTCGAAAACCGTTCAAAGGAGAACAGTAACAACAATACCGTATGAGGAATTATACCTGCTGTACGCGAATACTGAACTGTGGTTTTCAGACTTTCGACCCCGTAAAATACCTTCATCGTCAGAGTATAGAGATAATACGTCATTGATTGAAGATTCCGGCGATCAATCTAATATCGACCTGGAAAGCAACTGAAAAACGTTATTTATCCACAAATGTTTCAATTCAGTTTACAAGGCGAAAGAAGATACCTTCATTGAATAGCCTTATCGTTCCCGTTATATTCAAGATATTTTAACTTCGGTATCTAACAAGATTTAATGCAATAGCAGCAGCGAGTTGATTAACGTCATTATCGCAATATTCATATTAACGCGATCTAAGTCAATGCATGAAAGTTTTCCTTAATGGTCTCAAAGAAGTCTTCACAGTTACTACCATCAGCCTGTACGAGATCCTCAAGCAAAATCAAAACCGACCACAACAAAGACAATAGAAATTCCAAGTATAAAACATCAACAAACAGCATGCCATCCAACAACAAAACCGCTTCAACAAGCATTCCCGCGACGGAAAAGATCACACAAGCCCACCCGACCTTTGCATGTTATCTCTACCGCGCTAGCTCAACCGATGAAGTTCCAAACAATCATCCATGCCTGATATATATATATATATATATATATATATATATATATATATATATATATATATATATATATATATATATATATATATATATATATATATATATATATATATATATATATATATATATAAGAGAGAGAGAGAATAGTAGAGAGAGAGAGAGAGATTCTTTCATTGGATTGCGTTATAGATAGGTTGTATCATTCAGACAACGTTTCAAAATCCATACTTTTCATAAGAGCCAGAGGGTTCACCGACTATTCATTATGAAAATTCATCCAAGGACACCATTAGGCATCTGACGTAAACTTTTCATGTCGTTATAAAGCTAAAATGGATACCAATTAATAAGCTCTTGCCACTCAACATCAGAACGGAGAACCATAGCTACGTACCTTTCATTTACCAATAAATTCATGACAAATAAATCAAAACAAAGATATGGCTTTAAAAATAATTGAGTCAGGACGTCAAGTCTGGTTGTTTACAGTTCTTCAACGATACGATGACGTCGAACTGGACATTCTTGGAACCCGTTATTTCCTCAAATGGCGAATTCATCACTATCGTGATGGAGACCGCCTTAACAATAGCACTTCACGGTCAAGAAGTCATAAACCGTCGGCAGTTCGCGAACCGAGTCGTGAGTACCGCAAAGGGCAGATCAGATCCCGTGTCATCAATTAACAGCTTGATCGACCCGAAGCTTCCCATTCTATCATTGTCGAGAAAACAACAGAACGTATTATCGTTGATGAATTGTCTTCCAAAATCGCCTGATGCCGATGAAGACGAGACACGTAGATCCATGTTATAGGTAGATATGCTGGCATATTAACACAATTTACGGATAACCATTTGTTGTTGATGACAGCCATTGATGAAGCCATCGTTGTCGTTAGGAAATCTTATCTAAATGCCTGATCATCTAAACAAAACGAAGCCGTTATCCTACGGAGTTTGTTCATTACCTTCCAACTTACCGCGAATACTATTGGAAAGCATACAACATGAACAGAACCACAAATTCATATATGCAGTTCGTCTCGATTTCAATATCAGCCTGGCAACAAAATAGATAAGATAAACAAAGTCTCGATTTTATGGCTCGAAGACAGCCGTAATATTCGAACAGCGTTTCGACCCAAACCGATTTCACGAAGACAAAACACAATATCGACAGATCACTTCCTCATCATACCGCACAAATCCGATCTCCGCGTTTGTAGTCAAGCTCTTCAAAGTCAATTACATTTCACTTCATGTCAGATGCCCGAAACCCGTTAAATTTAAGATTCGCACGCCATTCGCCAACACGATGTCGACCATTTCAAAATTCTTCCACACTTCTGAGACCAGTCACTATTCACACAAGAGGTATTACGTCGCCATGGAACGGTTAATACAATTATTTCAACCCTTCCCTGTGACGTCACATTTGCGAAATTCCGATTCCTTAACAATCAACCGGTCCTCAAACAGCCTGAATCTTCAGCAGCTCAAATATCGTTCTGTCTGTTCGGTTAATACGTTATCAGCTCTTGACAGCTCTTCATAGCACACATAACGTCAATATAAGCAATAGATATTTGCAACAAAATAACCGATGAAGAACACAAAACATCCTTTAATAAAAGCGTCATTCGGCATCATTGATACACGCTTTGGATTCCGTTCCCGATCCCCTGATGGTACGATTGAAAATGAAGTTTCAAAAAATACTATAGCATCATGCACCTGATTATTTCACCGCTGTCGGGTCAGATAACATCGGCATGATTCACCGATGAATACGACATGTTTTGTTGCCACGTTTTCATGCGTGGCTTCGTCGCAGCGCGATACAAAGACAGGCATTCAACACATTAACGCTGCTCAGCAGTCAATGCAGAATAACATCAGTAGAATTTCGATTTTCGTCAATATTTCGCAAAGTCTCATCTTTGGATTCAATAATTCAAACACGCCATTAATAATACTCCCCAAACACACCGGTATTTAGCGGTCGACAGATATCAGTCGCGGTTGCGTCAGTCGCCGTGCCAATCCTGAGCCCGATGTCATCGTGATCTCCGGCTGAGAGGCCATTTCTGTGACAGGGTCAACTTCCGAAGCTTCGTCGCAGCAGTGGGTTCGTCCTCGCGAATCGAAGCTTCACGCTTCGTTATTTCAGTACTTTGCATTTTTGAAAACGCAAAATATTGCCAGCCATTCGAGGGAGAAATGAAGATCGATTAGAATTGACCAGTACCACGTCATCTAAGAGGCAAAAGAACAAAGTTATCTAAATAGACGGATTGTCAATCAAGATCCATAACACGATGTCAATTCGATTAAACTGGTTGATGTTCAATATATTAGAACGCCGTCATATAGCCGAGTGACCGCGAAGAACCGGGTAATACCAGCAACCACGCTTCAACAAAAGGTTTACCGATCTTCATCGCATTATTCAACGGGTGAATTTACTTCCGTCGATCGTCACGTCGTTCACCGTTAGATCGCCCATGCCGATCCGGACAGCCCGATCTGCGACCGACATAGACGCCATAGCTTCGAATAATACGAGCGCAAAACTACCGTTCCGACCACCACATAAAGCCGAGTAACGCAGCATTAACGCGTTAACTTCAGAGAATAAATAACCGTTATTAGACCGACAGTTAAACAAAGCCAGTTAACCGGTGGTGTATGGCGATATCATGACATGGCGTTTTACAACATCAAAGCACAGATATACCAGTATGAAGAATGCTTTAATCATCAGGGTTAACGCTTCCCGTTAACAAGATCGAGTTTGAGCAGTCGCTTAAGCAATATGTTCAGCAATATTCACCGCCAGTATCGTCAGTAGGTCAATAAAATTAATGGGTATTCAACCGCCCCATGACCAACGCCACATCATTCCAACAAAAGACGAAGCCAGCGAACAACCATATATAAACATCGACGTCTCAGTCGTCAGCCATGGGTTTCTTCGACGAAGCCGTCAGTTACGCAGTCTCAGAATATAGTTTCGATAAAACATCAGTCAATTCCAAATCGAAAAAGGAAGCCCCCAATGACGGAGACCAGCCCGAACGCAGTTGTCGGCCCAGACTGGTACCATTTGCCTGCATTGTAAGTAGCACCAGCGAAAATAATGTGTTCAGTGACCGATCTAATAATAAAATAGAAAGAAGATAAACCGGTTCGTTAATAGTGACGATGGAATACGTGAAGTCATACGAGCAGTGTTTTCGGCAATAAATGTCAACATCCATACGTTCATCATTATCAGGGTTCAATTCCGACTACAACAAGCATCACCAAGTATCATAACAAATTCATCAAATCAAACCATAAAGTAACGGTTAACGTCAACAAAACGATGACCAGTCAACCCTCCGATATTCAGTTTGCGTACCAAATCGTTACGATCGACTTTGACTCCGACGCAAAGCGTATGAAATACGTAGTACCAAAGAACAGTTTATTGAAAAACATTTAACAGAAGTTCGAAGTCCGAAGAACGAATCGCCTGAAATGTTCGTCGAATTGCGGTTCATTACGCCGAAATTCAGTACGCCATTTAATCTCGAAATTACGCGAGCTGTCAAATCAAAACGGAAACCGGCGCCTTCCCGATAAAGTTTTCAGTATTGAATATGAAAACTGAAGAATGGTTCCGAGTTTATCGACGGTAAAATGAAACTTCAGACCCGCAACGAAGGTCATGTCACCAAACCCGACTTCGGGACCTTCTGCGACGAACCTAGCGGCCGCATGAAAATATATGATCAATCCAAGTAATATTGTCACCACGACCTGCTTCCGGTCATTACATCTCCGCCGGCGTAAACATAATCAATAATTGGTCATCAACTTTCCAGCAGTATCGAATATCATGTTACATTCACCATTGAAACCGGTGTCGATCAACAGTGTCCATCAATATATGGCATGACGTATTAAAATGGTAAGAATCTAGTAACAACATAGTTCGTATCCAGATCATGGAAACTCGATGGATATATCATCGACAGTTGTTCATCATGGTGCCCACCTTCAATGAAAGTCTGGTCATAGTCACACGATGGGTTCGGTGATATATACCACAATGCGCAATATTGTTTAATTAACATCACGTCACGAAATAAATGTCCTTTGTACCAAAGCAGCTCTGTAACAGTAACAACATTTCCTGGCCTTCGTTGGGTATAAAGTTTGAATGACCATCGTGCGAACGATGGTTAGCAGTTACGGTCGTTTATTTAACCATTTTCGCCGAACCGGCTCTGCTCACCATATCTTCGTTCCGGCGGTTCGCATGGTACCAGACCATTTAAGCTTCGTTTCAGCTTTCGTCCACGCTGATGTGGGCGTTAATTCATCGCCGCATTGCAACATGGTTGTAAACGATCGACAAACGAGGGAGAAACACATCATGAAGGGCAGCAAAACGATGGACGTTGCGCCTGGGTTGGCGCCGCACGCATGCAAATATGGGGTGATCAATACGTGTATGTTGCGCCAGTATAACCGGCGACCGCTCATAATATGGTGTTAGGGTGACGATTTTAAGTCACCACTTCGAGTAGTGAATCATCACTTTGTCACGCTCAACAGCCTTTGCACATTGCAATATCGATTTGCACATTACGTATGGGGGTCACTTCAAAATACGCCCATCATCATCATCCGGCCATAATTATGACGTCTCGACGTTACAGAAACAGTCGGTGACGTCAGTAACACGTCAACCGTCCTTCGTTTTGTTAACACAAAAACTGGCAATCAACAATACCCATCGGCCTTTAAGTACGACGATGTCGACGTTTGGGACAGTACCACGATTTGCATTTTTCCGAAGTCGCTGAAGATTTTACGGATGATGCACCAACAACAGCCATAATCCATCGACGACCACCTTGGGAGCAGTTTTACCAACAGTAGCAGCAAAGCTCGTATTTATGCGTTAATTTTTCCACGTGATTTTGATGATAATGCACCATATATTGCGTCAGTGTGGTTTCCACTCGAAAAACATTTACAAAATTCCGATACCGAGAACAGTATTTCCAGTTGATAGGAAGTTCGAATAAAGTTGGAACTGTCATTACGAACAGCTCCTCCATCAGCACGACACGTTTGGAAAAGTTAAAGTCTCGGCGAATAACAACATGTGCCGTATCGAAACCTGCCCCGAAAGCATACCTCTGCTTTTCGATTTTCCACGCATCAATAAATTGAACCGGCAAATAGTCGTTCGAGATCACGCAGAATTCACCAAAATATTTCACGATCGCCCCTGCATTGGCGACCAGTCGTGAAAGCCAGGCGGACAGATTCTTCGACAGAAGGCCTCAACTTCAGATCCGGAAAATGTCAGTTAATGATAGTGCGTTTCCGATAACAGCTTACGTAGAAGAGCGTATACCAGTATATTCGAAAAGCCGTAATACGCAGAGTGTACGTCGCCATATTCCTCAGAGAGCGAGCGAATTGCATGAAGCCGCTCGAAATGTTTTGAATCATTGAACGAAATCGGCGGTCACAAAGCTATAGTCTTCGTCAAGTTTTTCAACAGTCGACCAGACTGATTCACCCCGAATTTAATAAACGGAAGACTGCTCACTAGACCACACCAAATAAAAGGTGTAGCGGTACTTTTCTCGTAATTGCAATCGCGAAAGTCACCATGTTGGCGACCAGTGTCAATTTTGGGAATCGATCTAAAGGTATCCTTCCAGACTCGCTTATGAAAGCAAAGTTCGAATCGTAGAAGGCTTACTGGAGCACCGGGCTTCGTGATGCAGAGCGTTCTTCAGGCTGTCTCATAACTCAATATCAAAGCCTCTCTGGTGCCACCATCGGCACAAAGATACCCGTTTTCCTGAATTCGGCATTCGACATGCCGTTGTATCGCCTGAAACTTCCAACCTGTCGGTCTGCCACCGTGCCGCATCGTCCCATAGGTCTCGTGACGATGATCTGCGATCCACGCCTACAACATTGACAACAACGTCTTTATAACATTTATCGTGCATTTAGCAACAAGAATCAGAGCTCACCGAAGACGGTCATCAAGAGCCGTTCTGCGCAGAAACTCGTTCGAATTTCATTTCATTAAGATCATGCTCGCTCGTCAACATATGACCATTCATACTTCAGCTTAAAACATATTCAACATGGTTTATTTAACATGAACATTAAGGTGAAATCAGATTACCACTGGACCATGAGGTGTCTTTGGTTCAAGCAGCAGAGAGGTATTATACCGGACTTCCGGGATCGATATCGGTAGCGATAATATCACCATCGGTATGTTTCTTTGTTCCCTGCTCATATCATCACACTTAGCACAACATTATTGCCAGCCAGCACCGCTATTTCAACCAACATACAGCCACATTGATAAACATACGGTGTTAACCTTCGTGATGGTGCCTTCGTGAAGCGGGCGACCGGAGAACATGCGCCGAAGGAATGCCGGTGAATAGTACCGATTCGTCAGCACGGTCACTTCCTCGGAAAGCGAAGCACTTTCGAAAAGCCAAAGCCCAGCTCGTGGTTGTCGCGTCCTCCACCACGCTCGCACGACAGTCGTCGCCGGGTAGGTAAAGAAAAGAATATCAATGTCGACATAACAGTACCGTTACCGACATGGCACAACGCCGCCAAAAGAATGGAACATTCATATTTACCACTTTACTAAGTTCACAAGATGCTCGAAACGACCGCGCTCCGCATAATCACCATCGTGGCCGTCAACATACTGGCGACATGAGATATCGCCTTTGCCGTCAGTATCGGGAAGATAAGCGTCAAGGTCACCAAATAAACTAGCGTCTTCGGTATCGACTTCAATAAAATCAACATTGGCGTCATCGAAACCACGATCAAGTTAACAAGAAAGTTGAAAGGAAGTCAGCCGCTGGCACTCGGTAACGCATCGCGTTCACCACTGAAGACATTGGGTACAACAGTTCATGACATCGCCGCCAACAGTTAACGACGGACGTACGACGCCGAATAGCTACGTAATAATAATAACCATTAGTCTTTAAACATACCCGTTATCGTATGCCCGACAGAAAACAATCGCTGGATCACGAAAATAGAATTACGTGGAATGTCACCGTCGTTTCCAAACAAGCATAATTGGAGCCAGCCGCAGGCGAACAAACTCACTTCGGGCAGGACACATGGGTCACGCCGTTAGCATGACCGAAGTTCCAGCCTTCGAAGTCAAGCCGCCAACACGTCGCCATGGACTTCTCTGTTCAATGTTGTTGGTCCTCACTATTGCAGAGATCATTGTTTATCGAGCCATTAACGTTATTACAGCAGCCGTAAAGAATACTTTTCAGAAGATACATCAGTGAGAATAGAAAGCGAGACTTCAGTAAAGCTTCATATTTAAAATGAATAAAGTTATCATCGTCGGCCACGCGAACAGATGTTTCGACTCATGCCATACGCCCTGGTATAACCACTATTGGCGATGCTGGTGATCAATAGTTTAATGTCTTCATCATTTTCGAATACGGGGAATTACATCATTAAAATAAGAAATGAAGAGTATCCATCAACTATTCCCGGAATTGATGCACGTGAGGAGGAAATTGAAGTTTACGCTGCCTTCGAAAGAAGAGCTCGCCAAATGACGATGCATGCGTATGTGGTAGCCAGCTCAGACTGAAGCTGAGCCGTAAAGGCCTGTCGAGAGGTTACGTCACCTACCAGAATATTATCATACTGACCGAAGTCACCAGTTCCGCTGTACCATTGTCGGTACAGGATCAAGGCTCATATTTTGCCTTTTGTATGACGCCCACTACGACGCTTCACCATCAAGAATATACGGGCTACCGAACATGCACGTATCGAGCCAGAAGTTACAAATGTGGAAAGCTGTTGAATGATACAATTCTCACTTTGGCAAAGAAGAAGTTGACTTCAAACATAACCTTCAACAGTCATCATATCTCCAAATATTATCTAATCATATTTAGCAGTAATAAAGACATCAATTCTGGCTCTGACTTGCAAAGTTTGTTAAAATCATATTATCATGAGCAACAAAATTTTCGATCAGACATTTCATTGAAAATACGTATATATTTCGTCAACCGTAAATCCTCTTCCTGAAATGTCATTATTGGCATCAGTCTCATTTGAAATAAAGTTAAATGGTTGCCAGCCGTTTATTCAAGATTGTCTATTAAAACACTCACCTAACTCAAGATCATTACGTTAGACAGCCATTCCTCTCTCACGACGATTTGTGAGTTGTTCAGTAACACTACGAGTCTTCACTAGCAATGCTTCATTGGTCTGGTATTCGTAACACACGATTGAATACAATCGAATTAAGTAACTTCGATCGATAAGGGATATTAAGGGAAGACAGCCTGGTCAGAAGAAGTCTCGGACGACATTTCATCAGATACAGACAGCTTTTGAAAGCTCTTGAAAATAAAGAAAGAAAGCCGATAGAGCATCTTACTTGAAGTCAGTGTTTATCAGAAGATATTGGCTTTCGATGCTAATGTTCACCATTTTTCTGTGTAGCTTCGAGTATTAATCGAAAGATTTCAGCAGTCAGCCTGCAATAAGTTGCTTCAGTCATTCTTTCGTAGTGGAAAGTGCCATAGCTTGTTCTTCTCCGAAAATATAAGGACACATTATCCATTCATGCAGGGAGTCGCGCAGTTAGCACATTGCTTTCATCAAGAGCCTTTATCACAGTGTTGAGTCCATCGCCATGGCAGGTTCCAGCACCACTGTGCGATGATGATGATGATGACGATGATGATGCCCCACGGCACTCCTACACCTACGGAGACCTGGTAATGGATCCAGCATCCGCCGTTCCACAGATTCTGTGACAGAAATGATCCACAATACCTGCTTGTCTCCACATAGAGATTCTGCAGACAGAAATGGACCACAATACCTGCTTGTTTCACATGGAGATTCTGACAGAAATGGATCCACAATACCCATGTTGTCTCCACATGGAGATTCTGCATGAATGGATCCACACTACCCCATGCTTGTCTCCACATAGAGATTCTGTGACAGAATGGATCCACACACCCCATGCTTGTTTCACATGGAGATTCTGTGACAGAATGGATCCACACCACCATGCTTGTTCCATTATTAGAGATTCTGTGACAGAATGGATCCAATAATACCAATGCTTGTCTCCAGACAGAATGGACCACAAAGTACCCCATGCTTGCTCACACGGAGATTCTGTGACAGAATGATCCACAATATCCCATGCCTGTTCCACACGGAGACTTGCACAGAATGGATCCACAGGCACCATGCTTGTCTCCACAAGGAGACTTCCAGACAGAATGGACTACCACCCCATGCTTGTCTCCACAGAGATTCTGAGACAGAAATGGGATCCAATAATACCCGCATGCCTGTCTCCACATAGAGATTTTTCCAGGACAGAATGGGATTACCATGCTTGTCTTCACATGGAGATTCTTAAATATGAATGGATCCATTAGTCCATGTTGAATTAATATGAGATTTCTGTGCACAGAATGGACACACCCCATGCTTGTCTTCCGAGCCCTAGACAGAATGGATCCGACACCCCTACGTTGTTTCACATAGAGATTCTTTCAGACAGAATGGACTATTAATACCATAAAGGTTGTCTTCATTACGACGCAGACAGAATGATTCATTATTCACCCCTTACGCTTGTCTTCAATATTAGAGATTCCCAGACAGAATGGACCATTGTCACCAAGCCAGTCTTGACAGAAATGGACCATAAATTTCGCTCGTCTCCAATATTTGAGATTCTTGCGACAGAATGGACTCGATAATACCCCATGGTTGTCAACAAGATGGAGATTCTGGTGACAGAATGGGATCCATAGTAGCCCATGCTCGTCTTCATTGTGAGATTTCAGACAGAATGGACCATAATAACATGTTAGTCTTCACTACGGAGATTCTGACAGAATGGATCCATCAATAATTACGCTTCAGTTCATCTTCTGGTGACAGAACGATCCGACACTCATTGTTCACCAGCCAGAATGAGACTGTTCATCCACGTAGACGGTGACAGAATGGACTAACACATGCTTGCGCTCAATATTGACATTCTGTGACAGAACGGACCATACATGCCTGTTCAATACGGGAGATTCTTGGTGACAGAATGGATCCACACCCCATGCTTTCACCCTTCCATTTCGATTCAGAATGGATCCACAGTATCTCATGCTGTTCTCACATAGATTCGTGACAGAATGGACCATAATACCTTCAGTTGTTTCATGGATTCTGTGACAGAACGGACCATTAAAATTCATGCTGTTTCAATATAGAGCCCAGACAGAATGGACCATTGTTACCACAGCTATTCAATATTGAGCATCTCAGACAGAATGACCAATGACCATGTTATTCTCTGTGACAGGACCATCAGTACCATAACCATAATACCACGTTGTCTTCATTTGAGACTCCCCAGACAGAATGGACCATCGACTGTTCATCGCTATTTCCACATAGAGACTTTCAGACAGAATGGATCCACTCGAATATTACGTTAATGACTTGAGATTCAGACATCGGATCCATTCACTATTGCTTGTGTCTCACATAGACTTGTGACAGAATGGGATTCAACACTAATTAATGCTTCACATGGAGATTCTGTTGGATCCAATAATACCATTGTTCACATATCCATCTTCCCCAGAATAGATCCTCAGTAACAAGCTTCCTTTTGATAACGTGTTCTTGAACAGAAGATTCTTTCTCCCAGTTAAAATCTTCCACGATTTGATAGTAGAAAATAGATCCGTATCATCGGTTATCATCATCATCAAGAATAGACAGCAGCAAGAATAGCTTTTCCATAAACACAGTGAACTATCCATTACTAGATTAGTGAATCGCTGTTGAGAACAGCAATTATTGAGGGAAATCAATAATACATAAAATGGGTTTCGAGTGTTCATCCTTAAAATCTGATAACAAAATATTTCCAAGACAATTAGTTCTATTCGTAGGTTGTCAAGCAGGAAATAGGCCCCTTGTCCATTTCCTATACAACACTCAGAAGGTATTTTTTTATGTAATTGTTGATTTCCTCAATGAAATTTGCTGCTGTTTCTCCAGCAACGTTCACTAGTACTAGTTTGTTTTAATGGATCGCTCACTAATCGCCTTGTGTTTTATGGAGAAAGTATTCTTGCTGCTGAGTGCAAGCGTGTGCTGTGCAAGTAGATGCAATATTCTTGATGTGTGGTGAAACGGTGAGTGATTTTTTTGTGGATCTGTGCTGATGTCAGCATTTTCATTGCTACCTAGAGTGCCTATCAAATCATTTCTCTTTGTTGGAAGGGACACAACTCACTGTATAATGGAGGGAGGAAGGAATCACTATGTTCAAATTTTGTTGTTTATAAGGAAGCTTGGTGTACTGGGGATCTATTCTGGGGTAGTGTGGATCCATATGTGGAGACAAGCATGGGTATTGTGGATCCATTCTGTCACAGAATCTCCATGTGGAGACAAGCATTGGGTAGTGTGGATCCATTCTGTCACAGAATCTCTATGTGGAGACAAGCATGGGATAGTGTGGATCCATTCTGTCACAGAATCTCCAAGTGGAGACAAGCATGTGGTAGTGTGGATCCATTCTGTCACAGAATCTCTATGTGGAGACAAGCATTGGGTAGTGTGGATCCATTCTGTCACAGAATCTCCATGTGGAGACAAGCATGGGGCATTGTGGATCCATTCTGTCACAGAATCTCCATGTAGAGACAAGCATGATGGGTATTGTGGATCCATTCTGTCACAGAATCTCTATGTGGAGACAAGCATGGGTACTGTGGATCCATTCTGTCACAGAATCTCCATATGGGAGACAAGCAAGGGGTATTGTGGATCCATTCTGTCACAGAATCTCTATGTGGAAACAAGCATGGGGTACTGTGGATCCATTCTGTCACAGAATCTCCATATGGAAACAAGCAAGGGGTATTGTGGATCCATTCTGTCACAGAATCTCTATGTGGAGACAAGCATGGGATACTGTGGATCCATTCTGGGTCTCCAAGTGGAGACAAGCATGGGGTAGTGTGGATCCATTCTGTCACAGAATCTCCATGTGGAGACAAGCATGGGATATTGTGGATCCATTCTGTCACAGAATCTCCATGTGGAGACAAGCATGGGGTAGTGTGGATCCATTCTGTCACAGAATCTCCATGTGGAGACAAGCATGGGGTAGTGTGGATCCATTCTGTCACAGAATCTCCATGTGGAGACAAGCAAGGGTAGTGTGGATCCATTCTGTCACAGAATCTCCATGTGGAGACAAGCATTGGGGTAGTGTGGATCCATTCTGTCACAGAATCTCCATGTGGAGACAAGCATGGGGTATTGTGGATCCATTCTGTCACAGAATCTCCATGTGGAGACAAGCATGGAGGTACTGTGGATCCATTCTGTCACAGAATCTCCATGTGGAGACAAGCATGGGGTATTGTGGATCCATTCTGTCACAGAATCTCCATGTGGAGACAAGCATGGGGTACTGTGGATCCATTCTGTCACAGAATCTCCATGTGGAGACAAGCATGGGGTATTGTGGATCCATTCTGTCACAGAATCTCTATGTGAGACAAGCATGGGGTATTGTGGATCCATTCTGTCACAGAATCTCTATGTGGGAGACAAGCATGGGTACTGTGGATCCATTCTGGAATCTCCATGTGGAGACAAGCATGGGTAGTGTGGATCCATTCTGTCACAGAATCTCCATGTGGAGACAAGCATGGGGTATTGTGGATCCATTCTGTCACAGAATCTCTATGTGGAGACAAGCATGGGATACTGTGGATCCATTCTGTCACAGAATCTCCATGTGGAGACAAGCATGTGGTATTGGATGGATCTGTCACATTCCATGTGGGGGAGACAGAATCTCTACAGTGGGAGACAAGCATTGGGTATTGTGGATCCATTCTGTCACAGAATCTCTATGTGGAGACAAGCATGGGTATTGTGGATCCATTCTGTCACAGAATCTCCATGTGGAGACAAGCATGAGGTACTGGGATCCATTCTGTCACAGAATCTCCATGTGGAGACAAGCATGGGGTATTGTGGATCCATTCTGTCACAGAATCTCCATGTGGAGACAAGCATGGAGTACTGTGGATCCATTCTGTCACAGAATCTCCATGTGGAGACAAGCATGGGGTATTGTGGATCCATTCTGTCACAGAATCTCCATGTGGAGACAAGCATGGGTAGTGTGGATCCATTCTGTCACAGAATCTCCATGTGGAGACAAGCATGGGGTATTGTGGATCCATTCTGTCACAGAATCTCCATGTGGAGACAAGCATGGGTAATTGTGGATCCATTCTGTCACAGAATCTCCATGTGGAGACAAGCATGGGTATTGTGGATCCATTCTGTCACAGAATCTCCATGTGGAGACAAGCATGGGGTATTGTGGATCCATTCTGTCACAGAATCTCCATGTGGAGACAAGCATGGGGTATTGTGGATCCATTCTGTCACAGAATCTCTATGTGGAGACAAGCATGGGATACTGTGGATCCATTCTGGGTCTCCATGTGGAGAGTGTAGGAATTGCCATGGGGCATCATCATCATCATCATCATCATCATCATCATCACCTGATGGTGCTGGGTCAGCCTGCACCATAACCTGCCCCGATGGACTCAACCACTGTGGTAAAGGGCTCTTTAACATTAAGCAGTAATACTTCTTTCACACCGGCTCACTTCGCCTGAATAAGTTCAGCTATTACCAATATTTATTCCTTGTATTTTCAGGAGAAGAATAAGAAGCTATGGCACACTCCGTACTACGAGAATGAACTAAAACTGAAGCAGCTGTACATAAAGATTTGTAAGAAGCTGCCAAGTTATGGATGCAAAATCTTTCAGGTGAAGGAAATACTCAGAGGAAACACACAGAAAAAGGTAAATTTAGACATTAAACGCATCAGGGTAGATAACTCTTCTGATAAACACTGACTCCCAGAATAAGATCTCTATCAGCTTTCTTTATGCATTTTATTTTTCAAAGAAACTTTTCAAAAATATAATCTGTATCCCTGAATGGGTAAATACCGTAATCGTTGCAAAGAAGGACTTACAAATTAATCCACTTTCATTTTTATTGAAATGTGTATAATTATCCCTTATGTCAAGGAACCTTGGTGTTGGTAACATTCAATCATTGTGTTGCAGATACCCAGGTTATTAGGCATTGCCAGTGAGAAGATAGTGTTACTGGACAATAAAACCAAACTCCTCGCCAAATCACAAAACATTCGTAACTTGGAGGATTGGCTGTCTGGCACAGGGAAAGCCCATGATGGCCTGGTCTTGGAGTTTCGTGGGTCAAAACCATGGGCGTTTGTGATGCCCACACTAGACAATCTTAAGTCAGTAACAGCAGCCATTTGGCAGGCGCTAGATATGGATGGACGATTCCTTAATAATGGCACGCTCAGGAGGGATAGTTTCGAGTTCGGTAAGAATATATACATGTATTTTCAAATGAGAATGTCTGTCCAAGAAATTTTGTTTAAGCATGATGTATGATTTTAACAAACACCAAGTCAAATTCAAATTGATCTCTTTTATTCTGCTAAAATATATGATTAGATAAATATTTACTGGAATTATGATGATAATTTGAAGGTTATGTTTGAAATTCAACTTGAAGCAGTGACTGTCTTTGCTTTAAGTAGGAATTGGCATATCAGTGTAAGCTTCAGATCCACATTTTGTAACTACAGTATTACATTGCATAATTCGAATCACCTCCCGTGGTGTAGTGGTTAGAGCGTCCGCCCGGAGAGAGGAAGGTCGTGGGTTCGATCCCCGACCGCGTCATACCAAAAGACGTTAAAATATGGTACTTGTTGGTCCCTGCCTGGCACTCGGCATTAATGGGTACAACAAGGACTGGTCGGCTCGGAGTCAGTATGATGTGTCTGAGTAGGGTATTCATGCTTCACTGCGCATGCATGGTATCTCAGTGGGCTAGCACTATAAAACCAGCTTCAGTCTGGGCTAGTACAAGCAGCCCGCACATACACATACACACACATGCACATCGTCATTTGAGCGAAATATTCTCAAGTACAACGTAAAACTCCAATTTCACCTCACCTCACCTCACATTGCATAATTCAGAATGGATTGGTGGATATATTTCATTTCTTACATTTTTGTGTAGTATCAAGTTCCCATGGTTCAAGGGGAAAATGATGAAGGTTGTAGAAGCTATTGATTACCCAGCATCATAATGAATGGTGTTATAGGAAGGGGCAAAGTATATTAATTTTGGTGTAACATGAGGTGTCAAACTATTTTACATCTGTTATATTTCACAACCGACATTGATTAACTGTCATTTTGTGTTCATTATGAAACTACTGAAGTACTCACTCTCAAATATTCTCACTGATGTATCTCTGAAAATATTCTTTGCAACATATGTGGCATTGTGTGGTCATGTGGGTAGATCTCAGGTCACAATAAGGTGAAGTTAACTAACATTGGGCACAGAGAGTCCATGGCGACCGTGTTTGGCAGCTTGACTCCTGAGAGTTTCTAGGACTTCAGTCATGCCCCACAACGAAGCACATGTGATACATGTGGTCTCACCTTACAGAAGTGAGTTTGTTCAAAATTGCCTCTGTCCTCCCTGCAGTAGTCTGAATTTGAACCTTAAGAGCCTGACAGGTGACCGGTTGTATTCTCCACATGGAGTGTTCTGTACTCATTGACCAGGGGTAATATGTCAGTGCTTTGAACATGCAATGTGCGTGGATAAATGTGCAAGATAAATGGACTATTATTGTCCCCCGCCACAACGGGGGGGGACTATGTATTCAGCGGCGTCCGTACGTACGTATTCCCGATTCTTGTTAACGCGATATCTCATGAACTGTTGTACCCAATGTCTTCAAATTTGGTGACAGCCTACATTGGGAGATTATGCAGACACCAGTTGATTTGGGTGACCTTGATCTTATTTTCAAGGTCACCACGGCACTTTGACCACTTTTCAAACTCTTGTTAACGCGATATCTCATGGACTGTTGTACCCAATGTCTTCAAATTTGGTGACAGTTTACATTGGGGTATTACACAGACACTAGTTTATTTGGGTGACCTTGACCTTATCTTCAAGGTCACCACGATACTTTGACCGCTTTTTAAAGGCGATATCTCATAAAACATTGCACCCAATGTTTTCAAGTATGTTGACAGCCTACATTGGGTGATTATGCAGACACCAGTCATTTCAGGCATCTTGTATGTGACCCAAAAATAAAAAGTAGTAAATATAGATATTCCATTCTTTAGCGGCGGGGGACATTGCCATATCAGTGGCAAACACTTGTTATTATATTATATTATATGTCAGTATTGATATTCTTTTCTTTACAGACTTCCACCGACGACAGCTGTCGATGCAGACGGAGATGAGGAGTGGGACACAGTACGCCACAGAGCTGGAGCAGCTTCAGAAGATGCTTCACTTCCCCGAGGAAGTGGCCATGATGCTGACAGACTCCGAACACAGCCTCTTCACCAGCATTCCTTCCGCGCAGTATGTGCGACAGGTCACAATTGACCTCTCAAGGTCACCCACTCACAGGAAGCACCCATGCGTGGAAGATCTTATACAGAGGTTTAATGAGGTACACAGAATATGTTTATCAATGTAATGCTTATGTTGAAAGTTAAATGCCAGTGCACAAACAGCTAATGTGTTGTACTAAATTAATGATCTCAGAGCAGAACAAAAACACTCTGATAGTGACATATTATCACTCTCATTAAGATCCGATCAAGTCCAGTATAATACCTCTCTGCTTGCTTGAAGACCAAAAGACACCTCCTTCAATTCAAAGTGGTCAAAATATGATTCCTGCCCAATATCGTTATTTAAATAAATCATATTGGAAATATGTTTTTTAAGCTGAAGTATAGATAGTCATATATGATGTGACAATGACAAGGCAGGCATGAGTCTTAAGAAATAAAGTAAGAATTCAGACAAGAGTTCTATGAGGAAAATGTTTCTGCACCAAGGGGAACAACTCTTGATGACCAGTCTCTACAGACAGTCAAATTCAGGCTCTGGTTCTTGTTTATAAATGTGTTTGTCATGTTATAAAGACGTTGTTGTCAATGTTGTAGGTGACGACGTGGATCACCCAGATCATCATCACACAGGCCACCCATGAGGACAGGAAGGCTGTGTTGTCTTGTATCCTGAGACTGGCTGTCTACTGCTTCGTCCTCGGCAACTTCAACTCCGCAGTTGAGATACTGGCAGGACTCAGGTGACTATCTCTAGCAGCATGGCAATCAAAGATGCAGATTCTAGGAAGAGCAGGGTATCTTTTGTGCCAGTAGATTAACACAGAAGGGCTACATGAATGTGGGGTTATGGGATAGCCTAGAAAATTTTGCTCATCACACAGAAGACCCAGTGCACCAGGCTAAACCTTCCCTGGGGCAGTTCTACTCTCGGAATTCCAGACTTGCTTCATAAGCAGGTCACAAATTATGAGGATACCTTGCGTCAATTTATAACCCCCCCAAAAATTATTTTAGTATAACATGAGTGGCTTTCTGTTCTGAAGAATTACAACAGAAAAGTACCACTGCACCTTTTTATTCCTTTCTTACATTTTGACAGTGTGGGGAAGGAGTAGTCTAAATGGAAGCAGAAGATCTTCCGTTTACTGAACCTTTTGAGCCTAAATTCAGAGTGAATAGTCTGGTCGGGCTGTTACCTCCTTGGGAAAAACTGGCCAGGGGAATATAAGGCTTGGTACACCAGATTTCAGTTCCAATGATGATGAAATTCCTAAAACATTTCTAAAGGCAGCTCATACAATATTCACTCACTCTCTGAAGGGAATAGTTCCTGTAGCATTTTGCATTTTGTACCTGTCCCACTTCTGCATGTACAACTTTCAAATATACTAGTATACACTCTTCCTACTGACTACTGTCGCTGGTAAAATGGAAGCACACCACTCATTGACTTATTTATTTTCCAGATCTGAGAAGTTGAAACCTTTCTGGTTGTCAATATCAGAAGAGAATCTGTCCACCTTAAGCTCCTTGACTGAGGTCCTGCTCACAAGAGATCCTTCTCCAGAATACAGGGAGGCCGTCAGTAGAGCCTTAGATATCCAAGAATGCAAAGTGGTTCCGTTTTTCGGTGGATTCTTACGTGATCTCAAGGCAATATTTGCCGGCGTTCCAAGTCTAATTGTGCTTCCATCGGAAGAAAATCAAAACTTAGAGGTATGCTTTCAAAGACAAGGTTTCATTACACTGAAGCACATGTTACATTGTGTCTCCTTATGCCAGAGACTTTGCTTACTTTTAAACATGTCAGTATTAATAGGTACCTGATAGGAGGAGCTGTTCATGTGACAGTTCCAACAATTCAAGACTTCCCTATAATAAATCCTGTCCTCAATTTATGTTAAAATTTATAAATATGATTTTTGTAAAATTAAAACCCTGTCATTGGACCTTGTTGCAATATATCGTTACATTGTCATCAAAATCACATGGAAAAATTAACACATAAATACAGGCTATGGTTTCTCTGGTAACAAAACTGCAAAAATACAAAGGTGAAAACAAAATCAGTCGTTATGAAAGCTGGTTGTTGGGTGGACGCCATCATGTGAAGCATCCATAAAATCTGTAACTACCACGAGGAAAACTCTGATTATGTCTGCATCATTAAGTCCATCCCACTGTCCAAACGTCAAACATGTCATGCTTAAGAAGTTGATAGGTGGTATTGTTGGTACCAAGTTTTTTGTGTGCTCTGCGTAAAAGAGATAAGCAGAGGACTGGTTGGCATGGAGACAGAATACTGGCATCACTTTCGGCTGACAATATATAACCTGCATCAGGGACCGATCATAATTTATGGCCAGGGATGGTGATGATGATTTTATGGAGAAGCATGTACAAAGTAAGTGACCCCCACATGCATGTCATGTACAAAATCAATGACCCCCTCCCTTCCAATATTTTTAAGAATAATTTTAAAATATTTTCATGTACAAAATGGCTGGACCTGAAACATGTGTACAAAATTGATGATCCCTCCTACCTCTCCAGAACAAAATGGGTGACCCCTTAAAATCATCATCACCCCCCTAGCCATATATTATGAACGGTCCCTTAGTTTATACTAGCACAAGCAGCTACACACACATGTGTCCTTGTATTTGCATGCATTTCATTTTATATGCAATAACTTTAGACGCAACATTACATCCCGTTTTAAGTCACTTCACCTCATGACCATGTTTCTCCCTCAGTTTGTGTCCGACTACAATGGGGAGGACCGCTTCATGACACGAATCGGCGTGGGTGGCCTTATCAACATGGACAAGCTGAAACAAGCTCACATCGTCCTGAACGACATCCTCCTGTTCCACCACCATGCAGACCACCAGAGGGCGCTCATACAGAAACTGGAAGATATGGAACAAGATGAGAACAGGTAGGGCACAAACTGACCAATTTCAGTTTTGTTTCAGCTGAGAAATAGTTCATCTCATTGACTACGCACAACACTAACCACACCCTCACTCATTCACTGACCAGCGATTTATCGTCCATTTCAAACATAAAACCCTTAACAGGGAAATTAGGGAAAATGTTATTTTGTTACAAAATTAGGATTAGGAAATTTCTTATTTCTTTAGTACAAAAGGATTTAACTTTTATTTATTTCAGTGAGATGATGTTGAATTAAACAATATTGCTACATTGTGTATACTTATCCTCGTGTTAGTGAAACAACCCATCATTACACATGACTATATTAAGACTCATTGGGAAAGTTGTTTTCCTTGGTAGATTTTAACTGTGTGTATATCCATCAGGTTTCCACATGAATGTACTCTGGATACAAGGCAATATGTTGTTACTAGATTTTTTTCGCAGCACCTTGTACCATTTTAGTATTGTCTCATGCCATAAATATTAGAATGGACCTGTTGATCAAGGCACATAGTGCTAGATTGAGTTTCTATTAGTGAGATGTAGCACTGTTATTCAACTGTCTACTAGGAAAGTTAAAAACAGGAAAGGAGTGAGTGAGTGAGTATGTTTTACACCACCGCGAAGCGGGGGATATAGTATTAGGCGCCGTCCGTACGTACGTACGAATTGGAATATCTTAAGAACCGTTGTCTAGATTCTTTTCATACTTGGTACCTAGGTTCATCACAGTATAAGAAAGGTCCAAGTCAGGTTTGGTGACCTTGACCTTCATTTCAAGGTCACAAGGGGACTTTCACATTTTACCTGCATGTTAAGCTATCTCAAGAACCATTCACTGGATTTTTTCATATTCAATACAAAGCTTTATCTAGGGAAGGCGCAGGGCCCAGTCGATTTTGGTGACCTTCACATAATTTTCAAGGTCATGGCGACACTTTGAAGATTTCAGCATGTGAACCTGAATTGTCAGCAAGATATTTCAAGAACGGTTCACTGGATTTTCTTCAGACTTTCAAGACTTCTCTTAAATGTTTTTCAATAAGCAATTTCTTTAGTACTACTTTTGCATATTTCATACACTATGACATTCATGTCAAGGTCAAAGTCAGTGTTGAAAATATGTGTGTGTTTGAACACCTAAAGAGCAAGATATCAAGAGAGGTTGACTGGTCATGTTTTTGTTGACATTTAACTTAAACTTTCATTACTTTATAAGTTTGATTTGATAATTTGATTATGTCACCTTAGTGATAATGCTTGTTGTAAGTCAAGGTGAAACCCTGATAAATGATGAACATATGGATGACATTATTTTGTACCAGAGAAGCAACTGCCATACTTATTCCATATTCCATCATCCTTCATGTAAGGTGACATACCGAACTATGCTCTTAACTCTATTTGTAGTCGTCCAGTCACTGAACCACATTATTTTCACTGAGACCTTTCTGCAATGCAAAGGCAAATGAAGCAAGTCTAGATATTGCTTACGTTCAGGCTGAATCTCCCATCTGACAGGGGCTCCTTTTCAATTTAAATTGACTGATGTTTTTTTATCAAAACTACATATTCAGAGACTACATTATTTGGCCTTCATCAGAAAGCCCATAAGCAATGTAACAGGGGCATTCAGTCTTTATATATATAGTTGTTCCTTGGCTTCATCTTTGTTCGGGGTGGTGGGGTAGCCTAATGGTTAAAGCGTTGGCTCGTCACGCCGAAGACCCGGGTTCGAATCCCCACATGGGTACAATGTGTGAAGCCCATTTCTGGTGTCCCCCGCCGTGATGTTGCTGGAATATTGCTAAAAGCGGCGTAAAACCAAACTCAGTCAGTCAGTCATCTTTGTTCTTCTAACAGTAGGGGCAGTGGGGTAGCCTAGTGGTTAAAGCATTCACTCACCACACTGAAGACTAGGGTTCGATTCCCCACATGGGTACAATATCTGAAGCAAATTTCGGTATTGCTAAATGTTCCACTGTGGTATTGCTTAAAAAACCATAAAACCATAATCACTCACTCACTCTTCCTACAGTTAACTAGCAGAAGAACCTCTGCAGCTGATTTAACTGTGGTCTAATGCTGGTTAAAGTTAAAGTTTAAAGCCTCTTTATTCTCACAAGTTATAATTGCCTGTTGTGTAATACTGCATTACTCAGCTATATGAGTAAGTGAGTGGGTGAGTTTAGTTTTACGCCGCACTCAGCAATATTCAAGCTATATGGCGGCGGTCTGTAAATAATCGAGTCTGGACCAGACAATCCAGGGATCAACAGCATGAGCATCGATCTGCGCAATTGGGAACCGATGACATGTGTCAACCAAGTCTGCGAAACTGACCACCCGATCCCGTTAGTCGCCTCTTACGACAAGATAGTCGCCTTTTATGGCAAGCACATGGGTTGCTGAAGACCTATTCTACCCCGGATCTTCACGGGTCACTCAGCTATATGACAGCGGTCTGTATACAATTAGACATCAACCAGACAATCAAGCGATTGACATCGTGAGCATAGGTCTACAGATTGACAATCCAGTCTGAACACTAGATGCTGTTCTTTGCCTCTTAAGACAAGCATGGGTTACTGAAGTCCAATTCTAATCCAAATCTTCATTTCTACTCAGATAATGTATGTTACACATTTTCTAAAAAATACAAAATATAAAAATGCAAACGTATGACCTGTAACTTCAATTCTGTGATGAGTTGACCCACAACTGGTCAGCTCCAGTGCCCTCTCTTCCTGACAGAAGCTGTATCAAGGAGGTTAACCCTAAGCCTGCCAATATTTTAAAATAGCCTCTCCCATGCATTGTCATGGAGGAGTCCACATTGGTATCCAGGGCTCAAGAGTTAACAGCACAGCAACTGACAACCACAGGCTGTTAATCTGTGCGGAAGCCCTTCATGCTCGGATTTATTGTTTAGAATATTATTAATAGCTGACATTGACAGATTGGTGAATCAAAGATATGGGGTTTTTTTGCAAATATTGGCAAAATCAAAATTCTACTGTGTTGTTCTGCATTGACTGCTGGTGAGATTAATGTGTTGGATGCTACTCAATGCTGTATCACGCCTTACTTATACTGACAAACCACACATAAAACATGGCACCAACCCATAAAAACATGTCATGTGCATCAATTTGAAAACAGATCATGCCAGTGTTTATCCTGTTGACAACGGGCCCGAAATAATCAGTGCATGATGCTATAAATATTTTTAAAGCCTCATTTTCAATCAATACCATCAAAAGTCAGGAATCAGGAAAACTGGAATCAAACGATATTATGTGTCACAAAGTACAGATGTTGCTTTATTAAAAAAGGAGATGTACTTTTTGTGATTCTTGAACTTTTTCATCAGTTGTGTAATTTTTGTTGCAAAAATATCAGCAAATGGTACTTATAGTATTGTTATATGTGTACTATAGAGAATATCAAAACAAATGTATGTGCCAGGCAAGATAAGGGCAGTATTTGGGCTGCTGGAGATTTCAAATGTTTAAGGGACCAGTTATTTGTTAAGGGAATCAAGAGAGGTTCACCAAAAATATATGACAGTCTCCTGGGAAGGGTTAAAATAATTATATGTATATTTGATACATATATAAAAAAAACTGACATAATACCTCTGTGATAAGTGACTGGTCCTCAAAGTGTGGAAATTTTGAAATAGTCGAATTAAACTTATCAGACATGTTGAAATGGTTGATAGTAAGCATTTTTGAAATCTTAAATTTGTAGGTTTCAGACATCTGACATAAGTAAATACTTAATTACAACTGAAAATAATTTACATACTTATTTCTAAACCTTGGAGATCAAGTTTGAGCAGGTGCATGATGGGAAATGAATCTGGTGTCTTAGTATGTTTGTCAAGGTTTTATCTTCATGAGAAAATCAGTTTGGGTCAAACACTGTTCAGATATTACAACAATGCTGAACCCTCTAAAATCAGACTTTTTTGATACATTTTATCCTTATCTAAACACTTTGTATTTTGTGCCAAATGTACAATAGGTGACCTTCCCAAATCAAGGGCCAAGTAGGACTCATATATAATTTGTCGTTTCTGAATTCATAAATGTTTAGTATGCTTCCAATAGGGGAAACAGTTCCTTGAGTAGAAGTTGGGAAGTACAATATTGAACAAACTCCATGGATAACAACTTCATTTATTTCGTGAGTGCGACATTTCGATAAAGATTCTAGCCTCTCGATGTGATTCCTGCTTGACAACGGTACAAGCATCTGTATCGAAACATCGCACTAACGAAACCAAGAAGTAGTTATCCATAAATTGTGTTTAATATGCCACCAAAAAGGGACACTGTCCACACACATACACCAACACTGGATCTGCATTGGTCTCATTATTCTTCATCCCTATTGAGCATCAAGTACGATTTTGGAACAGATGCATCAACATTAATGCATTCTGATTTGTTTTCTCAGATATTAGAATGGGGAGACAAACAGGTCAATCAAGCAATTGGCTAGAATTATCTCATTGGCTGGGATCAGATTGATCTGCCCTTTGCAATTTACTCCTACTTTCGGCTCGCGGACTTCACTTGACCTTGACAATTTTGTATGACCTCTTGACCAGTGAGAGGAGGATCATTGCTGTGTATTTAAAGACGGGTCATGGAGGTCCATCTGTGATGGAGTGATGGAGTCGCCATTTTGGACAAGGGAGATAACTGGGTTCCAGGAGGAGATGTCCAGTTCATCTGTTTGACATCATCATCTGACATTACCTGTTTGTGGTTGGAAGACTGTATAAACAACCAAACTTGAGGCGTTACTTTGAGCTCCAAGTTGTGTTACAAAGCCATATCTTTTTGTTTTGGTTGTATATTTTTTATTTATTTGTGTTATAGTTTGTGAGTAAATAAGAAAATTGCATCTTTATGGTTCTCCATTCTGGTCATTGAATTTAGCAAAAACAATTAGTGAGATTGTAAGATCATTATCCATTTTAGCTTTACTGCGGTATAAAAGTTTACATCATAAGGTCACAAAATGCCCTAATTAAGTTGTTGTCCTTAAAGTTGTATGTTTTCTGTAAATATTTGGAGATCCCAGTACATCTGAACAAGGCATCTAAATAATGCTATGAAAGTTATAGTTGTATCCTTTAACACAGGGGATTTTTTTCTCCCATGTCAGTAGAAGCATTCTATATTTGTCCTGAATGACACAACCTATATCTATATAGCAATCCAAATTGAAGAACTCTCAAACATGAATAATTATCTCTGAGGCTTCTTCTCAAGTTAAACTAGCTCACATGACACATGATAAGAAACTCTTGCTTCTAAAAAGTCAGGTAAGGCTTGTAAGCCAATCTTTTTTCCATCCCACATGAGAATACTTATTAAAAAGCAATTTGTGTGGATAACATCTTCTTTATTGATATTTTCTCTGCAAATTGCTCTATTATCTTATTATGATCCAGTTTCTGGCATATATGTGTGATTTGCTGAGATCTCTCAGCCTACAAACTGATATTAGTAATGTCTTTGTAGAGAAGACTTCTGTTGATAACAGGACCATTAAGAGGAAGAAACTTTCATACTTAGTTTCACATTATTGCTTCGTCACGATATGCCTGAGATATTGCCGATGTGACGTTAAATATTAACTCACTCACTCACTCACATTATTGCAGTAAATGTAATGTTAGAATACAAAGTTAAAATATCTTTGAATTAAAATAACAGAATTTGATAAAATCCCTATTTTCAATGAAACATCTGCTTTCATATTTGCCAAACCCCTGAATTTGAAATATGAGAACATTTGAAAAACATGAATTGTGAACAAAATAACGTTTTTTACCAGTTTGCTTTCCAAGGTCAGTTATATTGGAATCATTGATTGATCACCAGGTCATACCGCCAATCAATGACATGTGTCAAAGTGACCCGCTGTCTCTCTATACTCTGGCAATGGGGAGTAGTTTTGGGGTCAAAACACCCCCGGTCACACAGAAAACCCTGAGTTCAATTAATTCCGCACATGGGTACAGGGTGTAAAGGGTATAATTCCCTCACATACAGAGATATTGTTTGTTGCTGTTCTCCTTTAGTTGGTTTGTTAGTTTACACCGCATTCATCAATATTCAGCTTTATGCCATTTTGTTTTCCTGGCAAGTGTTATGTAGCAGCGATGGAAGCAGACGGTTGTAAACCACTTCCTGTCTTAAATAAAGAGTTCTCTTATGGTCTGTAAATAATCGAGACTGGACCAGACAATCCAGTGATCAACATCATGAGCATCAATCTATGCAATTGGGATACAATGACAAGTGTCAACCAAGACCACGAGCCTGACCACCACGTCCCGTTAGTCACCTCTTACGACAAGCATGGGTTACTGAAGATCAATTCTAACCCAGATGTTCATGGGTATGTTCTCCTTTAAAAACGTGCACATGTATTTTTGAGTTAGAGACATGCAATCTACCCAGTGGCAAGTACCAGACATGTTACCTGTAGCTCCTCTTTGAAAATAACAGACATTTTATGGAAGAAGGTTCCCCTTTAAATGTAGTAGATATGCTATCAAACACCATTCCCCCTTAAAAGTAACATTTGTGTTATGTAAAACGATTCCCCTTTAAAGGTGACAGACATGTTAAATGTTAGTTCCCCTTTAATAGTGAGAGACATGTTGTATGTTACAGTTCATGTTTAGAAGTAACAGTTCTGTTATCCAATACAATTCCCCTTTAAAAGTAACAAACATGTTGTATGTTACAGGTCAAGTTTAGAAATTATATACAATTCCCCTTTTAAATATAACAAACATATTTATCCCTCATGGGAACTGTTAGAGGACAACTGAACTGCAGCGTATACTGATTTTAGTCGTGTAATACAATTATCCCAGATCCCTACCCAGCATTTGATATATCCCTAGATGGCTGACATTTAAGCTCAATCAGACCAGTAAGTAGAATAACCAGACCAGGCTTTGGTGCAATTGAGCAGATTTTCCGTCTCCAACTGACCAATGAGCTGTGATTATCAGCCTCTAACTGACCAATGAGCTGTAGGTCAGCTGACATGCAACTCATCCAGGTAATGGGCACACCCTCGTTATAGAAACTGTTAAATCTCTGTTTGTCTGATGCTATGGTCAATATTTTGTTGCTAGGCATTGCTAGAAACTGAGGCTGATCACCTGTCCAGCTGTCTGGTGATGAGACAAGCGTCACACCATCTCCGTAATTGTGACATATGGCTGCTAGATTTTTAATACATGATGCATCTTGCAGCTGAAAAGAAGTTAAGGATAACCCAGATCTACTATCAGTCATCTCATCCAAAATGCATGTGGATTATCAGCTGGACAATAAAAGCACCAATCAAAGATGGTGTAATGCATTATTACTGATCTACAAAATACTTGTAACACATGTTATATTTGGGATTACACTTTTTTCAGTAAAGTACAGATTCTAGTACTTTTGTTGTGTTGAGTCCCGTCCTTGATTTGAACCCACACCCTCAGAGTCAGGCACCTAATAGTCAGTACACAAAGTCACCAACTCAGAAAAACACGACTTCCACAAAAGTGGAAGTCGGACAACTGGTAGTCTTGACCACAGACCTTGTGTACCCCTCTGATTAGCACGGCTCCGACGGTCTGTGGTGTAGACTACCAGTTGTCTGAATTCCACTTTTGTGGAAGCCGCGGTGGCTAAGTTGGTTAGGCGGCTGATTTTGTATGCTGGCTGATTAGGTGCTTGACTCTGAGGGAGGGGCGCTGGGGTAGCCTAATGGTTAAAGTGTCGGCTCGTCACGCTGACGACCCGGGTTCGAATCCCCACTTGGGCACATTGTGTGAAGCCCATTTATGGTGTCCCCCGCCGTGATATTGCTGGAATATTGCTAAAAGCAGCATAAAACCCAACTCACTCACTCACTCTGAGGGTTCGGATCTCAGATGGGGCTAACTACTAGAAGCATTTGTTACATTTGACCACTTTCTACCTGGCATTGTGTATTCATACAAACTACTTATTATGGCATAAATTGGTTTCCATGTTTTGTATCCTGCTACAGCAGTGTATAACTTGGAACACACACATGCACATGAACATGTGCATGCATGCACACACAATCACACACACATGGGCTACATGGCCACTGGATCTCATTTGGAAAGAGGACAATATCCAAATGCTTTCCATCTCCATCTCAGGTTTGAAATTGTTTTGTTTGTTGTTTAATGCCATACTCAGCAATATTCCAGCTATATGGCGGCGGTCTGTAAATAATCAAGTCTGCATCAGACAATCCAGTGATCAACATCATGAGCATCAATCTACACAATCGGGATACGATGACATGTGTCAACTAAGTCAGTACGCCTGACCACCCGATCCCGTTAGTCGCCTCTTATGACAAGCATGGGTTCCTGAAGACCAATTCTAACCTGGATCATCATGGATATTAGAATTGTGATGTAATTTTGTAAATGATATTCTTGAGTGTAAGATGAGTCTTATTGCTGGCTTATCCCTCAGAGAATATCCCTCTGATATTGGCAGTATTTAAAATCAGCTGCGAAAAAAACCAGTCACAAGTTATAAAGTCCTATCACAGAGTTGTCTCAGAGTCACATTTTGTAACTCTTCATGTTGCATACTTCGTGTATTGTGTTTGTCTTTTGTTGGTGCTTCTGTTCAGATTTCTTAATCTTGTTCCTGTAATCTTGATGAATCAGTAATTCCCTGTTCCCATTTCTATTTGTTGGTTGGACATGTAAGAGCCTTGGCTGTATAACTTGAAAATTATCTTGAATGTGTCTCATGAGATCCTCCATTTTTTCTTTTACAGGAACCATGTGCGATCTGAAGATGATGACAGTGATAGTGACTATGACCTTGACCTTGACAGCTACCAACCTATTCGACCTCTGTACAGTGACCATGAGGTCATGATCATCACCCCCAAGGTGGCATGTCTGAACCATCATTGGCTACAGTGCATGAACCATGGGACAACAATGGTGAGATGGGAGGAGGACGGTGGTCGCGTGCATGTGCTACCCCGACTCGAGATTGACAATGCCACATTAACCTGGCGGAAACCATCATGGAGGCGCTTACGCCACGCTGGCAACACCACGCCAGATTATGTGTTGAAGGGTGAAGTGGAGAGCAATGGGTCGCAAATCCTATGTGCTCGCCACACAACGGGCGAGGAAGTCTGTGATAACCTAGAGGAAGGCTATATTGATGTGACTGTCATCAAGGAAGTGTATTTCGACAATGAAACTGTTGATCTTGCTGCTGTGTCCAAGCGCCATGGGTTGGAGGATATTAGTCATGAGCACAACTGTATTACCATTCTGTATGGAACCTACCTGTCAGAGAACCGCAAGTTGTGGTTCATTGCGTCTGCACATACTGCCAAGATCTGGTACCATGGTCTCAAGTGTCTGGTACGGGCATCCCACAAACTACAGTACCAGACAGACAAGAAGCTGCAGTGGTTGAAACAGCAGTACCTGCAGTTGTACTATGACTCTGAGAAGTGTCAGGGACCAACACCTGCTGAAGCCATCAAGGTAGGTACCCACTGCTGATCTTTACATTGTAACATTCACACATCTAACATGGGGAAGTGTATTGTAGTGATTGCAAATTGGAGTGTCAAGAGCTGTAAAGGGCTGTGTCTTGTTGACAGTAAGAGATGACTTAATGGCCAAATTGTTCAGTGTTGGTATCATGTCTGGGTTGAAACCAACTAAAGTGGCCAGTATATGTACCTTGAGTCAATGGCCAGAACCTGCTGAAGAAGTCAGTGTTTGGGGCCTGAGTCAAGCGCTGAAACCTTCTGAAGAAGTCAGTGTTTGGGTCCTGAGTCAAGCACTGAAACCTTCTGAAGTAGTCAGTGTTTGGGTCCTGAGTCAAGCACTGAAACCTTCTGATGTAGTCAGTGTTTGGGTCCTGAGTCACGTGCTGAAACTTTCTGTAGTAGTCAGTGTATGTGCTTTGAGTCAAGGGCCAAACCTTCTGAAATAGTCAGTGTTTGGGTCCTGAGTCACGTGCTGAAACTTTCTGTAGTAGTCAGTGTATGTGCTTTGAGTCAAGGGCCAAAATCTGCTGAAGTAGTCAGTGTTTGGGTCCTGAGTCTGCTGAAACCTGCTGAAGTAGTCGATGTATCCTTTGAACATCATGCCCCCTACATGTGGAACTCTCTTCCCCAAGATCTGATAGGGGTGAAATGGTATACCGTGGTATCAGTAGAACCATGGTATTTTGCAATCCAAAAATTCGGTTTTTTCGGTTTTCGTAACGTCAATTTCTTAACCTTTTTATACCTTTCCTAAAATGTCTAGAACTCAAATCGTTTTGTCAAAATCTATGCATTTCTTTGCCATATGTCAATTTTCTGCATTGTGCTCTTATCTCATATACCAAACAGAAACGAAGGTCTTGTATCGCAATACATACGGTATTATGGTAAGAGCGTACCGTTTCACCCCGAAGATCTGAAACTTTATCCAACGCTTGTGTCATTCAAATCAAGTCTCCTCTTTTCCGCATGAAGTTCTATGAACCATAATAACTTTTGTCATTATCCCTTCCTATGTACTATTAACTTTTGTGCCTTGAGCATGATGCAAGCGTGGAAATGAGCGTATTATAAATGTGCACTATTATTATTGCTATTATTATTAATGTACAGGTCTCTTATGACATCTGAAGACACACAATGTGTGTCAAAGGCCTAAACCAATCAAAGCCCACTTTGGAACATGTGTCTCTGAAAAATGCTGTGTCTGCCAGCCTAATGTGGCATCAGATTCAGACTATGGATGACTATAAGAAATATTGATTGCTGCAGGAAGTCAAGGTTGTACATCAATTCCAATAAGTTATTCATTCAGTTAAGAGACTGTGCTTTCTGACAACTGCATACAGTTAACATACAGCCTAATGGTACATTATCAGATTGCACCAACGCCACGTGTGTGACCATGAGAAATGTAATTTACGATTATTAGAAAACATAAGCTGATGGATGGGATAAGGAGAAAACAAATTTAAACAGATGATCTTGAAGTTATGGATGGACATATGCTGATTCTTGAACAAATAGATAGAAAGGATAAGAAACAATTTTCATTTTCCAATACAGTATTCCACCCACAGAGTTGGCCAAAGTCCAGTGTATAAGAGTCACAACATCATATCCCCCTTGACAGAGATATATAATTATAGATGGCCATAGAACACATGGAACATGGAACTACCCAAGGGCTTCAGGAACAGTCATCAGCAATCAGATGAGTGCAGTTTGGCTGTGAAGAGGGTTCTTGTCTAATGTTATGATAAGTCTGCATTATAACTGATTCACACTCCCTGGGGTCAGGTTGGCCGATGGTAGTGGAGTTTTACATTGGAATTGTTGTTGTTCACAATGGAGCTAAATGTACGAATCTCCTAGTGTCACGGGAATGAGGAAATTGTTGTTTTTGTGGTGAAAGTTGCATCTGTAATTGTCTGTCGAGTGATATGTTATTGATCCAGACTGGGTTGATCTGGGTGCAGTGTAAGTTGTTATTGTGAATGTATGGTATGAAATTGGTTGACTTGAGTACTGCAGAAATCAGGGAAACGGCTAAATATTATTACTTTTCAGTAGGTATTGGATTAATGAGGCTCCATCTTGGTGGTGTAGTGCTTGATTACTAAATCCAAGACAACACAGAGTCTCTCTGTGCACAGGTCTCTAAGTACAAAGGGTTGGCATACAGGGCAGTGAAAACATGGACTCAAGAAGGAATGTGATATACAATCAGCAATAGTTACAGCTTTGCTACTCTTTGATCACAATTTATTCATGAGCAGGGTTCACAAAGTATGTGATCTATACTATTGTGGAAGCCAAGGTGGCTGTGTGGATTAGGAGTTTTGGTGCCTCATTCTGAGAGTGTGAGTTCGAATCCCAGAACCCCAAATATAAGAGTTGTTCAATTTATTATGATTTTCTAAATGGCGTATGTATTCATCGGTTATTTCCATTCCGTGGTTCGTTTGGATATTACAGTCTGAGCTAACCGTGACAAGGATAATGGTCATATTACCATCCTACCTGGTATCCATTCACTGCTGTATGAAAATCTATCAAAGAAAACTATGTGCTTAAGGAAGCATCACTGAATGTCATTGTATACCAGTTGCCTAGATGAATGCTCATGTTGTTGCTCCGTGGTGTAATGGTTAGAGCGTCCGCCCGGAGAGCGGAAGGTTGCGGGTTCGATCCCCGGCCGCGTCATACCAAAAGACGTTAAAAAATGGTACTTGTTGGTCCCAGCCTGGCGCGCGGCATTAATGGGTACAACAAGAGTGGTCAGCTCGGAGTCAGTATAATGTGTCTGAGTGGGGTATTCATGCTTCACTGCGCATGGTATCTCAGTGGGCTAGCACTATAAAACCAGCTTCAGTCTGGGCTAGTACAAGCAGCTGCACATACACATACACACGCATGCACGTGGTCATATGAGCGAAATATTCTCAAGCACAACGTTAAACCCAATTTCACCTCACCTCACCTCATGTTGTTGGTCTTGGTTGACACATGTCATTGTATCTCAGTTGCATAGATTGATGCTCATGTTGTTGATCACTGGATTGTCTGGTCCAGACTTGATTATTTACAGACCACCGCCATATAGCTGGAATATAGCTGAGAAGAACGGTATAAAACAAGAACCAAACCAAACCACTGCATGTGCTACATGTGCATCAGGGGGCTGTTGGGTAGCCTAGTGGTTAAAGCAGTTGCTTGTCACGCCAAAGACCCGGGTTCGATTCCATACATGGGCACAAAGTGTGAAGCCCATTTCTGATGTTCCCTTCTGCAATGTTGCTGGAATATTGCTAAAAGTGGTGTGAAACTTAACTCACTCACTCACTCATGTGCTTCAGTTTCGTGCAAGACCAATCCCTAGAAACTCAATAACCCATTAAGTCTCTGTGACCAATGTTGCTTAACTTTGGTTTATGACCTGTATCTTTCTACACTGAGGGCCAAATGCCAGCACAATCATATTGCCTCAACACTTTCACAACTAGATTACAAGTTACGGCTGTTTAAAGCTACATCAGCGAAGGTAATCCCGGTGAAGTTGGTCAAATATGAGAGTAAATAGCACAGCAGGCCATGTTATTTCAACCGATCCCAGAAAAAAAATAATCTGACAGTTGTGTATTTAGTTTGCCCAATTTATCAGAAGTATTACAAGGCAACTGTGTACCCAGCTGAACGCTGTACAAGAACGGCAGTATCCCCTTATCATTAAGGCTAAGAACACCAGTTGCCACGTGTCACTGATAGTGTAGTATTTCAACACCACCATTTGGAAATCTGAAGCATGAAAGAATTAGTGTCTTGAAATTCACTGAATGAGGTTTTTTGTTGCATTATGCAGTATTATGTCGGATTGAGCAATACATAAGCAGTATCATAAAATGGATTCACAGTCTTGTGTGGTAGGAGTGAGGGAGTTTGGTTTAATGCCGCTCTCAGCAGTATTCCAGTTATATCACAGTAAGTCTCCTTGATGTGACAGAAAAGTCCAATATGCTTACCACATTTATTAAACCAACAAACACAGGCATGGTGCTGACTAACCTAAAAACATATCTGGGTCCAATTTGATTTTCAATACTCAATCATAGGTTTCTGGTGTGGGGACCGCCTCCGTGGTGTAGTGGTTAGAGCGTCCGCCCGGAGAGCGGAAGATCGCGGGTTCGATCCCTGACCGCGTCATACCAAAAGACATTAAAATATGGTACTTGTTGGTCCCTGCCTGGCACTCTGCATTAATGGGTACAACAAGGACTGGTCGGCTCGGAGTCAGTATAACGTGTCTGAGTGGGGTATTCAAGCTTCACTGCGGCATGGTATCTCAGTGGGCTAGCACTATAAAACCAGCTTCAGTCTGGGCTAGTACAAGCAGCTGCACATACACATGCACACGCGTGCACGTCGTCATATGAGCGATATATTCTCAAGCGCGACGTTAAACCAAATTTCACCTCACCTCACCTTCTGATATGGGAAATGGAAACAACTCTGCACAGCAAATGATTGCACCATTAATGACTTGACCATCCCTGCCTCATCTTAGCTGAGCCAAAGAAAGCAAGAATACAGTATGATGAGCAAATTCAAATGGTATACAGAATCTCACCCCAGTATTTTGATATCAACTACATTAAGTTAATTGAAGTTTAATTTCAAATCCTTAGCCTTGCTGAGGAGTTTAAATTTATATAAATGAGTGTCTGAAACTATAATTATTTTTATGTATTAGTTTATATAAAGTAGAAATCAGTGTTTTCAGTATAAGAAGGCCAGCTAACCCTAATGACCTTTTGTGACAGAGATTAATGATGTCATTTGATTGTGATGGCATAGTAAGTAACAATGATGTCACAATGTCCTACAGAACACTGTGATGCAGTTTCATATTACCCAAGTATCTTTGGAAGAAAGTTCAGGGATAAATTTGGAATTAATCTACAGATTCCATACAGCTTAAGGACCAATCAAAAGCAGGATTCTAAAATGGCCTGGTAGAATATAAATTATTGATGCTTGTATATTTTATTGCAAAATCCTAGAAGGTTGTGAAAAAGCTGTTTAGAAAACTGTCATTGCCTCAGGGCCCAATTAAAGTAGAATGTGAAAAATATGGCACTTCGTGAACAGATCCATTTCACCGATTTACTTCTCTAAAGCATTCCATTGACTTAGAAATAACGTAGTGTTAAATCTGTGAAAACAAAAAAATGCAGCAATTACAAACTTAATGACTTCTTCCTATTGAAATGCTCGCGATCGAAGACAACCTCCGGAGTTTTAAGTTACAGCATATTGAAATAGACCCATATCAGAGTGCACACGGGTGTAAAAGAAGCAAAACACCTACAACATTATTTCTGTTTGTCAGGCTTGTACATGCTGCTGAAGTCTATCTATTTCCGGAGGCCCCAGCTTGCTTCAGTTAGTGGTGAAGACTCAAGAGATTTAGGACTTTGTATTAGGGGAAATTACTGTGACTCTCCCATTCATCTCTCAAGGACATGAGAAGCAAAACTAATTAAGTGTATACTTGCAGCTGGTTATATGTTGTATGACAGCACCTAGAAATGCAGACAAATATGAATGTACATGTATCATCCCATGAGGCGGGTTGAAGGTTCAGCCAGCAAGCTGTTGGTGAACATACTAAACACTAATTTCCTAACAACTGTTTCTCACATTTGAAGGGAAATAGAATAAAAATGTTTTATCATTGTAAATTAGGCTTTGTTTTATTTCAAATAATTCAAATCATGTAAACCTGCATATCATAGGTCAAAACCATTTTGGAATGAGAGCTTTAACTTAATTAGAATTTTGAGATCTGTTTCAGGAATAGAAAAGTTCAATTAGTTCTGTTTTAGTTATGACAGTTCGCCTCTATTTAATGCAGAAAACTATCTCTCCATATTTGAAATTGATCCATGGAATAAACTGAGATGATGATGTTAAACAGTTTTGCCTGAATGTGTTTCATTTTGCCTGTTTTTTTTATTGATAATTTTTCATGAATATGACTTTATGCAATGATTTGCATTACCAAACAATGACTCATTGTACTGCAAGTAGTTCATTTTAAGTCAAGTTATTGTCAACATGAAGGGAACATGGGTGGCACAGTTGCCGAGTTGTTGTTTCATCCCTAATCATTACAAAAACATGTCACAGGTTCCAATCCAAATTTTGTCTGATTATGGTTTTAGGTTTTCCGGGTTCCACAAATTGTTAAATATACATTCAGGATTCCTTCCATATTGTCATGTTGAAACAGTAATAAACTCACTCACTCACTCACTCACTCACTCACTCACTCACTCACTCACTCACTCACTCACTCACTCACTCACTCACTCACTCTCACTCACTCACTCACTCACACACACACACACACACACACACACACACACACACACACACACAAATCAAATGTTGACCAATGCAATCAAATCTAATAGATCACCAAAATGTCAACAATGATTATGAAGTAATTATGAAAATAGTTCCAGAAAAGCAAAACAGCTAAGTTGGATGCATATAAGTCGATTAATATTTTACTTCATGAGGAATTCAAGCAGCCATTTTGAGTGCCAACTCAAAGTGTTGTCTGGTGTCATAGAACCTGCTCAGTCCACAATAATGGCAGATAAAAAACACTCACAAGAATCTTTCCATCTTATTTGTCACAAAACCCACTCCGAGACCTTTCCTCGAGCTCTTGGTTTGAGTCTGTGCTAAATATCTTGATCCCCAATACAGAACAGATCGATACTGAGAGTCTTTTCAGAACTTCTTTTTGGGGAGATTTAATTGACTTAGTTTCTGAAGGACAGATATCTGTCCCTGGGGGCTGATGCTAAGCTGTAAACAGTGTCGTCTTATTATTCATTTCATTACATTCATGAAATTAGCGGAAAACATCATCACACCATTTGCATCTTGTATTAACAATATCTCAGCATGATGTCACTGGGCACACCAGGGAGCAGGAAGTGCATTGCTCCAGGAATTTTACAAAACCTATTAGTGTGCAAAACAGTTCCAATTTCAAAATAATATTCTCTTGTAAAGAAAAAATTGGGTCTAGAGTTTTGAAAGTACTTTGTTTTGTTTTAGACTATTTTTGACGACTTTCTTAACATTGTGCTTCAAAATCTTTTTCAGCACAAACTATTTGCTTATGTTTTGTTTAAGGAATTATGTGTGTGATTTAGTTTGTGTAAATTGTATCATTCTCCGCCACTGATAGCTTCAGGCTTATCTTTGAATATGGGGCCCGATGTCTCAGGTGCTTCAGTTTGCCAGAGTTGCTTCCCTTGTGTATGCAAGGATCCAGTGACTGTGTTTGAGTTACATTTCATCTTGATTATATATAGGTTTGTGAACACCATACACATGTTCATTGGTTTCATCAAACTGCTGAACTTTTAAACATTTAATACTTGCATGTTTCAGAGCTTCCTCCCACGTTAAGATGATATACCACAATATAACTACAATACTGCAATATACCCAACTCAATCACCGGAGACATAAAGTGTAACCTCATTAATCCTCAATATTAAAGAATTTTGGATTAACAAATTATTGGTACTTTATACTTTCTAACATGGATACATGTAACTGGATACCCCAGCATGGAGTTGTGTGAGTGAGTGAGCTTAGTTTTACTCCGCTTTTAGCAATATTCCAGCATTATCACAGCGGGGGGCACCAGAAATGAGCTTCACCCATTATACCTGTGTTGGGAATCGTACATGGGTCTTTGGCGTGACGAGTGAATGCTTTAACCACTAGACTACCCCACTGCCCCTTGTGTGAGTGAGTATGGTTTTATGCTGCTTTTAGCAATATTCCAGCATTATCACAGCTGTGGGCACCAGAAATGAGCTTCACCCATTATACCCGTGTTGGGAATTGTACATGGGTCTTTGGCGTGATAAGCGAATGCTTTAACCACTAGACTACCCCACTGCCCCTTGTGTGAGTGAAGTGAGTGAGTATTGTTTTACGCCACTTTTAGCAATATTGCAGCAATATCATGGCAGGGAACACCAGAAATGGGCTTCACACATTGTACCCATTCGGGGGGGTGAGTGAAGGCTTGAGTAAGTATTAGTGTGTGCTGTGTTTAGTAATATTCCAGTAATATCATTTAAAGTGATGTGTTTCAAATGTGAGAAGTTAAACTTAAGCTTTTTTGTGCGAAAAGAGAACAGTTTAACTACTAGAATAATGCCACCCAAAAGAAAGCATTAAATGAATGAAGTAGGTTGTAGAAGTTCTGGGTTCAATTCCCAAATAGATACAGCAGGTTAAGTTTGTGAGACCAATGTGATGTTGATGGAATATTCATAAAAGCAGTTCAGAATAATAACCGTTCAAAATTGGATACAAAAGGTCTTCCTATAAGTTACATGGGAAAAGAATGTGAAACCTATTTATGATGACCATTGCCAGAATATTGCTGAGATGTTGTTAAAAGTGTTACTCTGAAGGGAGGTCTGCTCTAATTACAAGTCATCATTAGTCATTAGCCAAGTAGCACCTGGGTAACTGTCTACAGGACAATCCTGAAAACCTCCAGAAAACCTGACCACCACCAAGACGTGCCAGAGGCCAACAGTATCAGGTTAATTGGGCTTAATTACTGTCATCCTCATACCTATACTGTCCTAGCTAAGTAGACCTTGGTTGGCACCAACTTTTGGAATTAGGCGAATAATGTGAACCTGGTTTTGTAACAAGGTTTTGATTGGCACCAACATTTGCAAGGTCAATGTGTTGACCTGCACTGGAACCATTGTTAAGAAGGCAGCTGTTTGAACCTAGATTGGCATCAAGTTGTTTAAGGTGTCCATGTTGATCTGGTTTGGTACCAGTGTTTAGAAGGCAACTGACATCAAGGTGTTTAAGGTGTCTATTTTCATCTGGTACTGTACCAGCATTTGGAAGGCAACTGTTTGGACCTGGATTGACATCAAGGTGTTAAAGGTGTCTATTTTCAACTGGTTTGGTACCAGTGTTTGAAAGGCAACTGTTTGGACCTAGATTGGCATCAAGGTGTTAAAGGTGTCCATTTTCAACTGGTTTGGCACAGTGTTTAGAAAGCAGCTGTTGGGGCCTAGAGAAGGCAGGTGTTTGTACCTAGATTGGCATCAAGGTGTTTAAGGTGTCCATTTGGAAGAAGGCTGGGTGCACCAGAACTGGTGCCATCATTTGTAAGGTTGCCATGTTGAACTTGGTTGGCTCCAACATTTGGAAGTCGGCTACGTTGTACACAGCGGCCTGGTGACAGACAGATACATGAGCTAGCTTATCACAGGGAAGCTTGCCATGTGAAGACCTTCATATTGCACAATCAGTCTTTAGTATCTCATTTAATCAATGGCATCTTTGTTCCCTGGAAACCAAGACAGGTCAGTTGGAAACTATGACAAGCTCCTATGGTCAGGATTTCCCCGGCAGTTGATAGGTAGAAAATACAAAGCTCATCAGTCTGTTGTCACATGACCAGGGACTGGCCCACAGATAGCTCCTGTCAGCCAGTTCATATCCAGCCATTTGGCCGTGACTCTCTCTCTCTGCTGTGTCTGTGGCAACAGTCAGGACTTGAATTATCAGATTAAGTAACTTTGATCATGAGTATGTCACAAGATGCGATGCTTCCTGTTGATGGACGGTCATGTGTATAATGAGTGGTTCTGTGAAACTGATTGATTCTGTGCATTCAAAGGTAGGTCTCCACTTGATGGTGCTGATGTCAATTTGTTTAGGATGTAGGTGAGTAATAATCAGATTCTTTCACTGATTCTAATGGTGTAAACGTGGTATCATGCTAATATTTGATATCACATTGGTATAGGTAAGGATATAAATGGGTATAATGGTGATGATTATCAAGGAATATACATACTAATGATATATATAACTAATATTAGGGAATATAGATGGTGTTGATATCAGGGAGTATAGATGTACTGATATGAGGGAGCATGGAAATGCTGATATCAGAGAGCATAGATGTACTGATATCAAGGAGCATAGATGCTGTCGATATCATGGAGCATAGATGTGCTGATATCATGGAGCATAGATGTGCTGATATCATCCAGGAGCATAGATGTATTGATATCAAGGAGCATAGATGTGCTGATATCAAGGAGCATAGATGTGCTGATATCATGGAGCATAGATGTGCTGATACCATGGAGCATAGATGTATTGATATCAGGGAGCATAGATGTACTGATATCATAGAGCATAGATGCTGATGTCAGTGAGCATAGATGTACTGATATCAGGAAGTATAGATGTACTGATATCGTGGAGCATAGATGTACTATATCAAGGAGCATAGATGTACTGATATCAAGGAGTGTAGATGTACTGATATCAGGGAGTGTAGATGCTGATGTCAGTGAGCATAGATGTACTGATATCAAGGAGTGTAGTTGTACTGATATCATAGAGCATAGATGGTGCTGATGTCAGTGAGCATAGATGGTGCTGATACTTTACTGTGAGGAAGCACTATACCCTGTTATGTGGAAGCACCATGCTATCCCCAATACTTTACTTTGAGGAAGCAGATGTCCTCCCCTATAGTTTACTGTGTGGAAGCATGATGTCCTCCCCTATAGTTTACTGTGAGGAAGCAGATGTCCTCCCTATAGTTTACTGTGTGGAAGCATGATGTCCTCCCCTATAGTTTACTGTGAGGAAGCATGATGTCCTCCCTATAGTTTAGTTTACATGATGTCCCTCCCCTTATAGTTTATGTGAGGAAGCATGATGTCCTCCCTATAGTTTACTGTGTGGAAGCATGATGTCCTCCCCTATAGTTTACTGTGAGGAAGCATGATGTCCCTATAGTTTACTGTGAGGAAGCCCTCCCTATAGTTTACTGTGAGGAAGCATGATGTCCTCCCTATAGTTTACTGTGTGGAAGCATGATGTCCTCCCCTATAGTTTACTGTGTGGAAGCATGATGTCCTCCCTATAGTTTACTGTGAGGAAGCATGATGTCCTCCCCTATAGTTTACTGTGTGGAAGCATGATGTCCTCCCCTATAGTTTACTGTGTGGAAGCATGATGTCCTCCCCTATAGTTTACTGTGAGGAAGCATGATGTCCTCCCTATAGTTTACTGTGTGGAAGCATGATGTCCTCCCCTATAGTTTACTGTGAGGAAGCATGATGTCCTCCCTATAGTTTACTGTGAGCATGGAAGTTTACTGTGGAATGATGTCCTCCCTATAGTTTACTGTGAGGAAGCATGATGTCCTCCCCTATAGTTTACTGTGAGGAAGCATGATGTCCTCCCTATAGTTTACTGTGAGGAAGCATGATGTCCTCCCCTATAGTTTACTGTGAGGAAGCAGATAGTTTACTGTGTGTGGAAGCAGATGTCTCCCTATAGTTTACTGTGTGGTTAGCATGATGTCCCTCCCATAGTTTACTGTGTGGAAGCATGATGTCCTCCTATAGTTTACTGTGTGTGGAAGCATGATGTCCTCCCCTATAGTTTACTGTGTGGAAGCATGATGTCCTCCCTATAGTTTACTGTGTGGAAGCATGATGTCCTCCCCTATAGTTTACTGTGTGGAAGCATGATGTCCTCCCTATAGTTTACTGTGTGGAAGCATGATGTCCTCCCTATAGTTTACTGTGTGGAAGCATGATGTCTTCCCTATAGTTTACTGTGTGGAAGCATGATGTCCTCCCTATAGTTTACTGTGAGGAAGCATGATGTCCCTCCCTATAGTTTACTGTGTGGAAGCATGATGTCCTCCCCTATAGTTTACTGTGTGGAAGCACCAAGTGAGTGAGGATCACCCCAACAGCATACTGTAGTTGAGAACCACGTCCTTCCCGATACTTTATTGTGATGAAGGACCATGTCCTCCTCAATACTTTACTGTGAGTGAGAACCATGCGTATCCCTACAGCATACTGTAGTTGAGAACCACGTCCTCTACAGTAGTGGACCGTTAATCTGTGAGGAAGCACCACGTCCATCCCACATTGTGCCTACGATCAGTATCCTATTGATTATACTTCTGACCAACCCCTGCCTGCTTGTGTCACCGGCCTGCCGGCTTCAACTGGTCCCAAGTAGTTTATATCTTCATTCACTCACAGATAGTCACAAGGAAAACAGCTTCATAACAAATAGTTTTTAAGAAGTATAATTGTGAATACTTTGGAATACTCACCTCAGTGTTTGAATATTGTGCTTCCGGGAATTGTGCCATTCTGAGACTGAAGGCATGGAAACTTTTTTGTACAAGAATACTTATATTCAAGGTGTGAGACACATAGTTATGGTGCTAATATATATTTGATCTCCGGAGCAACTGTGGTACCAAATGTGGCGGCATGTGTGGGCACAACAGAGGGACCAGCTGTGACCAAGTGTGGGAGACAACGGATAGTCTGTTATTCCCATCAAGATAATGCACTTTTAAACATTACATATACAACAGGTGACAGATTTTGCGATCATATTCCAACTCATAAAATATGCAATCATTGCATAAAAATTCCTTGGTTTTACAACTGAGAGTAATATATTTCTGTTCATGGGACACAAACAAGTTGTTTGGCTTGGCAGTTGTGACACATGCTGCCACGGTACTGTGAGCACCATATTTACGTACCTGGATGTCTGTTTGCCTGTGATTGTCCTGCTGACTTGTACCTCCACATCTGTAAGTGTTCACTAACTTTCACAGTTCTTATTTACAGGATCCATTTCTGTTCTTTGCCCGAGCACTGTCTGTCCACTCTGTTTCTCAGTCTGTTGCTTAAATTAATCTGTGCTTAAAAACACACTATATGGAAAGTGAGCTATAATGTTCAGTTGTGTTGTTGCTGTTGTTGTTGCTGCTGTTGTGGTGGTGGTGGTGGTTGTTGTTGTTGTTGTTGTTACTATCTGTCTATTGGCTTTTGTCTGCTGTCTGTCACTGATCTTTTTGTCCGTCTTCTGTTTGTCTTTTGCTCTGTTATCTTGTCAAATATTCCTTGACTGCTTCTCTTATGAACAGTGTTTAGCCAAACTACTGTCGAATTGTCTGTCTGTCTGTCTGTCTGTCTGTCTGTCTGTCTGCCCGTCCGTCCGTCTGTCTGGTCGACTATATAGCTGCCTTTCCAGCTTATTATAGAAAACATCACCTCATTCACAAGCCATCATCTGGGTATTTTCAATGTCTGTGTAACTCAACCCTCCTCATAGTGAGAGAGTAAACACGATCGGCCAAAAGTTTGACATCTAAAATTATATAATCTGATGATATTTTGAAGTTTATGTCCAACCTGAAAAAACAGTTGACTGAACGATAAATTATAAATTTGAAACATTTTTAATTGAAGGAATATCTTATGCGATTTAGTCCAGTTTAATTTCTCTTACAAAACCCTGAGCATATATTAAACAAAACATTCACCCCCCATCTACACTCATCCCATTTCAGCTCAAGGCTTATAGTTCAAAGACTAAAGCGTTTTTTAATAATAAAGTGTTCCTTTATAAAATTATAATTAAAGTATATATATATATATAGTTCTATTTCTCGGAATATTTGGTAGTTAGGGTTCAGTGCACAATGAACTGGTTGGTTTCCCTTCAAGGAAAGCAATACACAGATTTTAGTATTGAGATGTGTGCTGTTGTACAAAGCGATCTTAGCGCTGAGGTGATCGTAACTCCAATACCATAACATAGATTTACGACTGGCGTAGCGCTAAGGTTGCCTTGTACAACGGCACCCAGATATTCCAAAGCAGGCCATAGACAGTCCGGTGACTGTTTGGTAGTCATCACAGCATATGTGCAGCACACTGCTGTTTACCTGACATGAATATGAATGAGATTGGTAAGTCTATATTGTTTTGTACGTCTGGTAGAGCTAAACAGACAGTCTGCCAGCTTAGGAGTAAAATTAGCTGGAGATTATGGTCAGTGATTCTTGCCAAGAAAGGTAAACTGTCCTGAATCTTGATTGGTTAATGCACCCTCTTTGTGTTGATGTTAAACAGCACTTAAAAGCTTATGTGAGAACAGCGTATCAAATGCTGGGGATCATCATTATTGTAAATACTGTAGTCCATCAAACAATTAGCAAGTAACCACTATATTTAGACACGCAGAATACAAATATTTATCAAAGCACTACTCCTAAATGCAATCTTAATGCTAAGACGATTGTACACTTTAACACTTATTATGGGATATATCGGACTACAGAATATAAAGTGAATGACATTTTAGAGTTAACAAAGTTCACTGTAATATATATGTTATTGTTAGGTGAGGTGAGGTGAAATGGGGTTTAACGTCGTGCTTAACATTATTTCGCTCATATGACGACGTGCATGCGTGTGTATGTGTGGCTGCGTGTACTAGCCAAGACTTCAGCTGGTTTTATAGTGCTAGCTCACTGAGATACCATACAGTTACCGGTAAGCATAAATACCCCACTCAGACACATCATACTGACTCCAAGCTGACCTGTCCATTAATGCTGAGCGCCAGGCATGGACAACAAGTACCATATTTTAATGTCTTTTGGCATGACGCGGCCGGGGAAAACATCGCCGGTCCAACTTATCCTTGTCTGCCAGAAGTCTCTGAATGTATATAATGTTGATGGAAACAAACAATTCCTTTTCATTTGAATTTGGAGATTCAGAACCTGAGGAAATCTGGACTTGCTTCATTTAGATCTTTATTATTTAAAGGGCTGAGCAGAATGGAAAAGAGTGGTTCAGGGACTGTGCCTAATGTTAAAGCTGAACTATATGTAAAGGGTAATATATATACCAGTGCAGCTCATGCTAGCCAGCCTGTTCCTGTTTTATCCCCAAATGTAAGAAAATAGTATCACCTTTTAAAATCTCTTGGTAAGACGAAGCCAGAGATCGAAACATTGATCTTCTGCTGTCGGGTCAGACACTCGGTTTGGCAGGGTCAGTACACGTGTCCTAAGTTCTAACCACCTGAATGTTTGTCTCGTTTATGTATCTACTCCTGGTTGATGGCTGGCTAGATATTGAATAATTAATGTGCATTTGATGGCGATGTAGTTGATACAGGTGTCGCAGGCGATGTTACACGTTTCACGTCGATGAGTACCTTGCATCAGGTCTGCCTAGTGGTAATTTCATAACATTTGTAGCATTTGTTTCCAATCAAATTTTCAAATAATGTTATATTTTGAATATCAAGTAAGAAAACAAGCAACTAAATGTAATTTACTAGACTTCTAGGTTTGATCAAACAGATTTAGTCTTCTTTGATGGATGGGGTAGGATAGTGATTGAAGTGTTTGCTAATTATGTTCAAAACTCTTGAAAAGGCCTCATTGCTAAAAAGGGGGAGATAACTCACAAGCTCCAACAGCTGCAATACATCCCACGCTGTCGGGTTATAAAGACTGTCCCAGTTAATCTTACATCAAGCAGTGTGTGGGTGATTCTGACTCAATCTGACCCAGTGGGACGATCACATTCTGACATCCGCCACTAAATCGTGCAGCCTCTCTTTGACGTAATGAATCACAAATATGACAATAAATGTTCATGTAGACACAGGCTTCTCTTGGCATAATGTCCAATATATATGCAATATGATTTTATAGATGTGGAATGTGTAATGTAGACCAGGTGACGTAATATCATGAATGAAATATGATGATCTGAGGCTTGTCACCGTGTGTGAAAACAGAGTGGACAATGTGTTATTGATTGTGTTGATCTCCTCACGGAAACAGTGGGTAATAGTGTGGGCAGGGCTGGATGACTGAATGGGTTTGATTTTTATGTTGTTTTTAAGACCAATATTTCAGCTGTGTAATGGGAAGAGACATTTTAAAATTGGTTTCAACCATTCTGCATATCAAAACATAAACAGATAAAAACATACACTATTGCTGAATCAGAGCCACTCACTCATTGGTTAATAAAACAAGCTATCTCTCAGGATGTATATCGTTATATAATGCTGACTTGTCTTCAGCTAAAAAGGCGATTTTCAGCTTGGTTATTATCCCCCGCAACGCGTTTTTCGGGGGGGTATTAAAATGGACTCCTCCGTCCGTCCGTCCGTGCACATTTGTCTTTTCCGGAGCAGAACTCTAAAACCATTCAATATTTTCTTCACCAAACTTGGCACATACATGGATCTGGTGGTCTACTGGTGCCTTTTGGTAGTTTTGGAATTCTGAATAAAATATTTTTGGCGTTTCCATGGCAACAAGTTCGACTTAGACTGAAATTGGTGGTAGTGCTCTTTTCCGGAGCTGAACTCTAAAACCGTTCAATATGTCTTCACCAAACTTGGCACATAGATAGATCTGGTGGTGTACTGGTGCCTTTTGGTAGTTTTGGAATTCTGAATAAAATATTTTTGGCGTTTCCATGGCAACAAGTTCGACTTAGACTGAAATTGGTGGTAGTGCTCTTTTCCGGAGCTGAACTCTAAAACCGTTCAATATGTCTTCACCAAACTTGGCACATAGATAGATCTGGTGGTGTACTGGTGCCTTTTGGTAGTTTTGGAATTCTGAATTAAATTTGTTTGGCATTTCCATGGCAACAAGTTCGACTTAGACTGAAATTGGTGGTAGTGCTCTTTTCCGGAGCAGAACTCTAAAACCGTTCAATATGTCTTCACCAAACTTGGCACATAGATAGATCTGGTGGTGTACTGGTGCCTTTTGGTAGTTTTGGAATTCTGAATAAAATATTTTTGGCGTTTCCATGGCAACAAGTTCGACTTAGACTGAAATTGGTGGTAGTGCTCTTTTCTGGAGCTGAACTCTAAAACCGTTCAATATGTCTTCACCAAACTTGGCACATAGATAGATCTGGTGGTGTACTGGTGCCTTTTGGTAGTTTTGGAATTCTGAATTAAATTTGTTTGGCATTTCCATGGCAACAAGTTTGACTTAGACTGAAATTGGTGGTAGTGCTCTTTTCCGGAGCTGAACTCTAAAACCGTTCAATATGTCTTCACCAAACTTGGCACATAGATAGATTTGGTGGTGTACTGGTGCCTTTTGGTAGTTTTGGAATTCTGAATAAAATATTTTTGGCGTTTCCATGGCAACAAGTTTGACTTAGACTGAAATTGGTGGTTGTGCTCTTTTCCGGAGCAGAACTCAAACACCATTCAATATTTCTTCTCCAAACTTGGCACATAGATAGATCTGGTGGTGTACTGGTGCCTTTTGGTAGTTTTGGAATTCTGAATAAAATATTTTTGGCATTTCCATGGCAACAAGTTTGACTTAGACTGAAATTGATGATAGTGCTCCTTTCTGGAGCAGAACTTTTAAACCCTTTCAATACTCTCCTTCCACTTTTCTATGTACACACCTAAATATTTGACATAATCATAACTCGTAGACATAATCATGAAGAGTATTTTGCCATTGCGGGGGATATTGATGACTTTGTCTTCTTGTTTCCATTAGTATGTCATCATGTTAAACATCATCACCGATATTTAATTTGTTAGTCGTATTGTCAAACTGAGCAACTATTTGTCAGTGTACCAAAAGTAAGCCAAGTTTAAGACTGATATACAAGAAATATTACGCAGTGTAATATTCATTGTTCAATCACTCACATCTTGTAATCATCTGTTTGTACTGAGATGCTGGAAGAGAAAATGATTCTAGTCACAGACAGAAATCAATGTGAGTTGTATCTAAAGAGGCTGGTGCTTGGCCACATCAACTGGTTGGACATTGTCATATAATTGTGTTGGACTGTTTCATCATATATTTAAGGCGTTACAGTATTTTCGTAACTCTAAACCTGATTGCTTTTTACACAAGAAATGACTTCATGTCTCACTTCTTCCTGTATTAATTTAGTCACTGAGTCATTCATCAGCGTGGCCTTGAAAGGGTCAACATGACCATCATGAAGACAAGTGTCTCCATACTAGAAGTTCTGAGTTCAGGCCAACATCCATCACGGTTTCTTCATACCAGTGCAGTCCCTATTGTACAAGTGTACAAATATTTTGCTAAATTAGTTTTTCAGCTTGGTGATGACATCAAAATGTTAAGTTTATGGATGTTGTTGGTTGGTTTGTTGTCAGCATGGATATATATAACAGGTACTAATCAGATTGGACTAGTTGGTTGGTTGGTTGGTTGTTGTTTAACGCCGCACTCAGCAATATTCCAGATATATGGCAGCGGTCTATAAACAATCAAGTCTGGACCAGACAATCCAGTGATCAACAGCATGCGCATTGATCTGCGCAGTTGATAAACGATGACGTGTGTCAACCAAGTCAGAGAGTCTGACCACCCGATCTCGTTAGTCACCTCTTACAACAAGCATGGGTTACTGAAGATCAATTGTAACCTAGATCTTCATGGATCTCTATTGATGTAAGGATGGAGTTTAATGATCAATTTAAATTACAAAGTTTACATGTTCTTAAATTTCTTAGCATAGTGCTGTGACACAGGTCTACACTCAATTTCCAGATCATGACAACTGAAATATCATTCAGAAAGAACAGTTTTGAATTTTGTTTGTGTTGCAAGTTCATGAAGTGCACAATTTATGGAAATTTGAAACTGGACTTCTGGCTAGTAATTCATATATTTGATTCACACAAACACCTAGACGGGAAGACATATTTCGCATTTCTGATATTTGAACCCAGTGGATTTGTAAACCACATGATCAAACATGCATGCGTTATTCACATTCACTGCAGGGTGGTGGGGTAGGGTAGTGGTTAAGGCATTCAATTGTCACACCGAAGACCCGGGTTCGATTCCCCACATGGGCACAATGTGTGAAGCCCATTTCTGGTGTCCCCCCGCTGTGATATTGCTGGAATATTGCTAAAAGCGGCGTAAAACTAAACTCACTCACACTCACATGCTCCACATGTAGCTCGAATAATTCATGTAAAAAACAAAATCAAAATGCATACATGACTGGCATTGCCTTCAGGATATTAGACTGAAACAACAGGTACACAATTAAGCATTGTTCGAATTCATTCCATCCTCATAAACCGTTTGTCAGACATGGATCCAGCATTGATTAACGACACAAGTGCCAAGCCATGCTTGGAATCAAAGAAACCAGATAACCCCATGTGGCTGTGACCAAAATATGTTTTGTGTATATCTGTATATTTAGTGCAGTAAATGTTTTGTTTACATATTGCATTGACAAGGGATGAACTGATGATTTTGATATATAAGTGCGGTGGGGTAGCCTAGTGGTTAAAGCGTTCGCTCGTCACGCTGAAGACCCGGCAGGGGTGGAAATAACCCATTGCCCGACGTCCGAGTCCAGTGTTTTTTAGTCGGGCAAGCAAATTTGTATATCACGCTGTACCAGTGTCCAGTTGACTTTCCAATGTTAATAATGTTGTTTACTTTAAAAATCAACAAGAAAACGGCCGTTATAGTGGAAAAATTATCAGGGCAAGTGATTTTACATGTGCCACTGTACCAGAGTACACTAGCAATTTTAAAGTTATTTCCACCCCTGCCCGGGTTCGATTCCCCACATGGGTATAATGTGTGAAGCCCATTTCTGGTGCCCTCTGCCGTGATATTGCTGGAATATTCCTAAAAGCGGCGTAAAACCCAACTCACTCACTCACTCTTGATACATAAAATATGTTTTTAGGGAAGTAGAGATGGGCATGTGGTGGAGTGGTTATCTCCCCTTTATATCACCCACCTGTGTGGTTCACTTACATCTTCCAATGAGACCTGAATATTTGATCCTGTAACCAATGTGTAAATTGCCTATATAAATGTCAGTGCTTAACAAATGAGTTTTATGTCATGATAACTGATATTAATTCATTAAGGATTGTTTATGCAGTACATGTCTGTTCTTCTTCAGGTGTTTGGTGGTCGTTCTTGGAGTGGGCCCCAGCACCAAGTTGCAGCACAGGAACCTCCATCAGCCTTTAAACGCACTCCGAGTTTCAGTATTGGATCCACATACTTCAAGAAGAGGATGAGTGGAAACTATTCCATGAAGGTCAGTCAAGGATAATGTTAGATTCATCCATTTCGCTAAATCCTCTGTGTTTGTGTGAGTCTTGCTCTCTGGCCCTCTCTCTATCAATATCTCTCTTTCTATCCTTCTCTCCATCTTTCTATCTCTTTTTCTCTTTCCCTACTCTGTCACTCATACTCTGTCTGACTCCTGTTTAAAATGAGTTCTGCCATGAACAGTTTTAGATCCAACACTCTGTGTGTGTGTGTGTCTGTCTGTCTGCCTGTGTCTGTGTCAAATAAAGTCACTAAAGACAGTATTACATCCACCCATTAAGTCCATTGTTTAACCCCAAGGGAGGAATAATCACCATTCCTCGAATGTGAATTACAGTCACTCAAGAACTGTACTACATTAACCCATTTAGTCTCAACCCCACGGGAAGAATAATCACCATATCTACACATACACCTGTCCAATATCCATGGCTACTTCTGTTTTTGTTCTGTACAATAAACAATATATAAATACAATAGACGTACCAAGCCGTCTTGTGAGTTGTGGTATAAAAACCTTCCTCCTCAAAACAAAAAATCCTGACTTAAGAAAGGAGACCATTTTCTTAAAACAAAACAAAAATAATCCCTTCCGAGAGACCTTGCCTTGTACTGGTTCCATGCCAATCAGTCAGACTGCATGTTATTACCGGCATACCGGTAATAGGGTTCTCAAGTGATATGTGTTGAAATGAGGGCCAGTATATTAGGTCAAAGAATATGTGAAGTTTTGTGATTATCTCTATAGTTTAATATAAAATCTACACAGACTTTCTTTGACCTCTGATGTTTCCCTTCATATGTAACTGAGAAAACAACATATGTTATATGCTATCAAATTTATAAAAAAAAAGAAAAAAACAATATTGTAATCCAGGAAACATTTTAAAGAGTGGAGATCTTCACTGTAGCATACATGAATAACCAGACGGATAGCTGTTGAATAAAAGCACATTTATTTGTGATGACTGGTTTAAATGATGATGTTTGTGTTTTGCTTATTGGAAAAGTGTCAGAATAATTTGAGTTAAACCTGATTTGGAAAAAGATGAACAAAGAGACTTCTGGCTGCAAAAAACATTAACTGTTGAATAATTCACTGCTTACAGTCAGTAAACTGATTAGCAGCTTGAGATTCAAACAGGAAGCAGTGGGATGTGTCGGGTTTAACAATGTTATACATCAACCTCATAACCGAGATTTGATCATACTCAGAGGATGTAACACACTCACCATGAAAATCCACTTAAACTGTGCAAGAAACAAGGAAGCTTGTTTATGTCTCAACATCACTTCAAAATTGGTTGGATATTTTTTGGTACCTGATTTTTTCGGTATATCATATTTCAATGGTTTGATGATTTATTGATGACAGGCACCACTGGCCCTATACATGTGTACAAGGTGGTATTAAGTGTTTTAGGACAGGCTGCAGAGTATCATCTAATGTAGAATACTCACACATTATACTGTTAAAGTTGAAAATCATGATACTTGTATGATCAATTTAATTGCATTACTAGCACTTCTTTCTACAAAGTGCCACTTTCTTTAGTTCTAGCAAAAATATTTAGCTTGTCTTTTAAATTCATCAAAATTTTACAAAATAATATTTGAAGCTTTTCATGGCTTGGTGATGAACTTTATAATTTGGGAAGAATAGAATTCTTCATTCCAGAATGATTTTATATACAATGATTAAGACATACAGTATTTCAGAACCTTACAAGAAGTCCATAGCAGTTTATTTTCTTGTTTAAAGAACAATCACATTCGTAGTATTACAAGAACAAAAACAGAATTTACAAAGAAAAAGATTCATTGAAAATATATTTTTTAACATCTTTAAAATTGGATTTTTGTTGGGAATGTTCAAAGGGTTTTACAGTTAACATAAACCAAACTGTCACAGTATGCTGGCTAAGACAGTGAATCAAATCAGAGTGCTCTGGTCTGGTGGGAGAAATAATTTCAGAGTATTAAAGATATCGGGATGTTAATTGTTGTTTAACACCTCACGTAGCAATATTCCAGCTATATGGTGGCAGTCTGTAAATAATCGAGTCTGGTCCAGACAATCCAGTGATCGTCTGGCATCAATCTATGCAATTTGGATGCGATAACATGTGTCAACCAAGTCAGCGACCACCAGATCGCGATAGTCACCTCTTACGACACAACATGGGTTGCTGAAGACCAATTCTTACTCAATTCTATTGTGATATACGGCATGTGTGTTTCTGCTTGATAGGGAATATCTCTGGGTAAGTCAGTGTCAAGTTCCACTCTGATCCTGTACTTGTGACCTAACATCTATTATATAAATCAACTCAAATGAGTGTCAATTGAGTGTCAGTCTTTCATTGCTATATCAAAATACACAATATTTCCTGAAACAATGCATAGTGATCCATCAATATGATGTATTGTTCCTGAAGTGTGTAAGTTGATTTGTCTTTTCCTCATGCTATGCCAACAGGAATTACCTTTGAAAATAGGATTACCATCATACCGAGTTCCACCAAAGTCGTCAGCACCTATAACCTTCATCACATTGCCGCCATGTTGAACACTCAAAGGAACCTCATCCTAGTTAAAAGTACTAAAGAAAATCCTTCATTATCTCCTATTTGAAGACCCAAAGGACCTTCGAGTTGTCAGTCTATCCCCTAGATGAAGGCGAATAAATACTGTTATCTCCTAGTTGAAGACCCAAAGACAATAAGCAATCAATTCACTGCCAGTTGAAGACCCAAAGGAACATCCTCTGTTATTTCCGAACTGGACAATCAGAGGAATTCATCCATTATGTTCCAATTGAAGACTCACAGGGGAGAACCAATAAATAAATTGCAGGTGACTGCATGGCATTTGATGGCTAACCAAGCAGTTACTTTCTAAATTTATGTTTCTATAAACTTAAAAAGAATTTGGCCATGCCCACTAATGGACTCCATTGTCCATATTGGCTGATTATACAGTGAACAATGCTTGTGTTTTCTGAGTGTGTGAGTGAGTGAGTTTAGTTCCGCACTCAGCAATATTCCAGCTATATGGCGGCGGTCTGTAAATAATCGAGTCTGGACCAGACATCCAGTGATCAACAGCATGAGCATTGATCTGCGCAATTGGGAACCGATGACATGTGTCAACCAAGCCAGCGAGCCTGACCACCCGATCCTGTTAGTCGCCTCTTACGACAAGCATGGGTTACTGAAGGTTCGAAGATCCGGGTAGGAATATTGATCAATATATACCTGGAATATTGCTGAATGCGGCGTAAAACAAAACTCACTCACTCACTCATTCTAACCCAGACCTTCACGGGTCCAACACTTTAAGTAAATGATATATGATAGTAATATACTTTTGAGTGTATTCAGGTACAAAAATCATGACTGGTGTAATTGCTCTATGTGAATCGGTTAACATATCCTCTCTCCATAAATGCGAAAATTAAATATTTCAAAACATAAACTTGAACAACCAAATAGACAACAGGCATTATTGATAGAAGAAGGCCCAAAGGAACAACTCAATCACTGCAAAGCTGAGTGTTAAAAGAATCTTACGACAAAACCTTTGACTTGAATAAGGGGTAAAATAGAGCTACTTCCCTTTAATATCATTACACTATCATCCAGTGCAGATTTGTCGAGAAATGGGAAATTTGTTGATTGTTTTTCATATTTGGAAACATGTAGGGTGAATATGAGGAACCAAATCCTGTTTTAAAGAAGACATTGTGTTAGGATCATCAAGGATGACATGCCCACATATTGCCTGACAAAGTGACCTTGAAGGTCAAGGCCAGGAAGCACTCTACAGTGTGTGTTGTAAAATCTTCCACTGATGGAAATGTAGTTGAAAGTTGATTCTGCATCAACAAGCCGAGTTAATTGCTGTGCCCCAAGTTGAGACATGTTTCTTGTCTGATTCAGTCATCATGTCCTGCTCGGGGAGGTCAATCCAATCATTCAGGATTACAAACATGAAACACGGCAACAGAAAAACCTTAATGCTGGATTGTGAGTGAAGTATTGACAAAACATTCAAATTCAGTCTTTTGTGTAAAAGGAGAATATTTGTGAGATGCTGAGCTTGTATCAATCATTGTTGGGTTTAAATCAGTTTCTCGAACATTCTGGCTTGTATTGTCTTGTAACATGATGCCAGGCTGAGATGAGGCAATTATTCAGATTGGCTTTCCATCATCTCGCAAATGTCGTAATCAAAAGTATTAATGTCTGTGTTGTATGTGTATCAGACACGATTACAGTAGGACATGGATGGCCCATTCATCTTGTGCACTAGAACTCGTTTGCAGAGTTATGTCCCTTAAGTGTGCCTGAATCCTATGATCCTGAGTTCAAAGTAAAATTCTCCCTATAGAAGATTCTTTGTTAGTCATAAGTGGTAAATCGCGAAGATCTGTACCTATTTTGGTTGACACATGTGAACGGTTCCCAATTGCGGAGATCGATGCTCATGATGTTGATCACTGGATTGTCTGGTCCAGACTCGATTATTTACAGACCGCCACCATATAGCTGGAATATTGCTGAGTGTGGCGTAAAACTAAACTCACTCTCTCACTCACTCCATGAAATAGAAGCAAAACCCTTAGTAATAGACAGATATTCAGAAAGAGTCAGGTTGCAGGCAGCAAGTTTTGAAAAATGAAAACAAAACCATCGATTTAGGGTCTTTTTCCAAAAATAATTCCTTGAAGATCAGCATCTGAAGCAGAAGGATGAAGAAGACTGCCCTCAATCAGGGTTAATAATATTCATCCAAATCTCAAAGTTCTTCCCTGTGGATGTAGAATATTATTGCCTTCAGCTAAAGCTGCAAGTGCCATGAAATCATCTATATAATTGCTCTGCATCCAAGTACTATTCTCTCAAATTGCTTTAGGGAGAATCAGTATGGTTAGACTGTATCCCAATGCCCTGTGGGGGAGAGTTATGGACAGGCCTGCTGTTGATGTTTATAAGAAATGGTATTGATTTGACCGATGTGCACCTACAATTCACAGAGTGATTAGTGAGTGGTCACATTACAAGATTACAAAGTGACCTTAGCACTATGTGGCTTTCACTCCTATAATTTATAATACACTTTGAAAGTTATGTCACCACGTTCACATACAATTTAGTTTAAACAATGAGGACCAACGAACAGCACTGAGCCAAAAGACAGCTGCTGTTGTATCCAATAACATGCTTAATAAACCACAACTGTCACATGCGATATTTTTTCAGTTACAAGAATATTTAATAATCAATTCATACATACTTAGAGGCTGTGCATGCTGTTACCTCCATTGCACTGTAATATAAACAAGCTCAATCTTATTGATGTTGCAAATAATATTATTTATAAAAAACAACAACTCTACACTTTGTAAATCAATAGATTTAATTCAGGTCATTATGGATTCTGTCAGTAGTTATTATCATATTACACATGTAAAGATACCATGTTGAGCATGATCTGAACCATATGCTTCTTGTCTGTGGTCGATAGATAGAGGAGGAATGGAAGTATAAGAATAGAGAACTAAATAGCATGCTGCCTCAGATGGTTAAGAATTAATGGAAATAATGATTGCTTTGGTCGGGTAGTGCCAGAGACTCTAGCTCTGGCATTTTCATCCTCCTTTCCCGAAGAGTTTCAGTCCTTTCTGTCACAAAAGGGATTGTGGGAAGGTAGCAGGGGGTCTGCCAATACCGTCTGCCTTCAGGTCCAGCCCAGGCAACCAGTCCAGTCTCCATGACAAGCTAGCTTTCTCTCATCCATTTATGGTGTTATATTTTGATTCCGATTGTTGGAGATGGGTGGGCGGTAGGGTAGCCTAGTGGTTAAAGCATTCGCTCGTTACACTGAAGCCCCGGGTTCGAGTCCCTGCATAGGTGCAATGTGTGAAGCCCATTTCTGGTGACCCCCACTGTAATATTGCTGGAATATTGCTAAAAGGGGCGTAAAACCCAATTCTCTTTAAAAAATATATTGAGATCTCTTTTCCTGTGTATTGACAATGACTAGGTCAAGAATGAACATTTTGAAGAATCATGTCTCCCATAGAGCCGTGCGGAGAAGATGTTTGACCAGGGATCAGGAGGTGCATGGTGCCAATCCAAGCTTGGACCCTGAAATGTCATGGCTGCTTGTACGCAACACTTGCCCAGAAATATAAACCATATCACATTTTGAAAACAGAATTTTTTTTAGGAAGTACATGCTAAAAAAAGGTGCAACTGAAATAATACTCATAGTTCATTCATCGGTTTCATCAGTGAAATTTTCTAAAGTTGGTGATATTAATTGTTGAGATAAATGGTACTGGAACATTGACAGCCCTCAAAGAATACCTCTACATGGTTATCTTGTAAAGTATAATTTGATTTAAAACATTTAATGATTAAAACAGAACTCACATTTACATACACAACTGCTGTTAGGTTTTCTTAGACATCTATGGAAATAAACAAATTTCCTTTTTCAGAACAGCTTAAGAACATTTCAAACATGGTGGGGATCATACAAATTAATTCTTTGCCCTCGTCATCAATGAACCAAAATAATTTTCCGAAAAGAATCCTGTCACAGTTTACGTTGTACAAAGTATTGCAAGAATGTGAAGGTTAAAAAATCAACAAAACAATTTAACAACAGTTCTTTAAATAAAGACCAACAAACTTTGAATATTTTCTTTTGCTCTTCAGTTTATTATGAATCTTACTGATCAGTAATTTCATCCGTGAGGATCATGTGAACCCAACTCACAAAACCATTCTGGCCTGTGTGGGTTGGTGCACCATTGGTTCACCATTGGTCTTACTATTGGAAAATATGGCACTAAATATCGGAAAACATGGTCAGCTTTAACTCCCAGATTGAATTACATTTATATGTACAAATGTTGCACAGAATCATGCTTTCATATTTCCCAGATAGATATCTCAGTCTACATTCAATCTTCTCTTCAAATACTGCTGGACAAACAACTCACTCTGACTCGGGGTAGTAGAACGTGGATAACATCAAGTCTCTGGAGGTCACAGTCTGTCTGACCTCCATCTCACAAGATGCATGATGGGAAATGCTGAAAGGGAACTTGTCACATCCCCGTGGCCACCAAGCCTGGTGTAAAACACGGATTAATTTGTTCCCCATAAATTTCTTCAGGAATTGAGTGACTCATATTCAATAAGTGAAGAATAGTGTTAAGCTGAACAAGTGTCTGTAAGTTAAGTGCTTCTGTGAGTTTAGTACTTTGCCGCTTTTCAATCCTAGATTTGTGTTATTGGTTCTGTATGTTGTGCCCAGGTTAAAGAGCACAGTTCAGAATGTTACACAGTTTAGGAGAATGTGGTACTGTTAATCAGCTTAGTACATAATTTTAAACGAACATAGTACAGAGAGTTCAACAGCATAGTACAGAATGTTACACAGCACAGCACAGAAACCATAGTTTTAAACAACATAGAGTTAAACAGCTTAGTACACAGTTTTCAACAGTGGAGTACAAAATATTAAACAGCATAATACATAGTGTTGACCAGCATCAAACAACAGAGTACATAGTATTAAATAACATAGTACAGATTTTTTTTTTGTTCGAGTGGCATTCTAGAAGTTGGTGATATAGAGATGACAAAATTTCTTTGATGCTTTGTTATCCCACCTTTGTTATTGTTATCTCATTATCAAATGTACATGTCTCTTGTATATAAACTGGTGTATCCCATCGTTCCCCCATATGCTTGAAAACGGTATAAGAATCTGTACCGAAACATCGCTATTGTAAAATGGAGAAGTTGATCATCCATAAAGTTGTGTCATCTCTATAGCACAGAGAATTTAATGACATATTACAGAGAATTAAAAAACAGTACAGAGAATTAAATAACATAGTACAGAGAATTAAATAACATAATACAAATCAATAAATGATATTCAGGATATGTAGTACGCAGGACCTGCTTTCACACTTGTTGATGTCATGTCACAAACAACTAAAATAATCAATAAAATCTGGATAAACTTCCATCGCCATTTCAACGACTGTAAACACGCTGTTCAAATATCAGGAAAACAAGTGTTTACATCTTACCATGTAATCAATACTCCCAACATGGCTTTGATTTATACGTTTATTTATCTCACACTTTTACTGTCAACAGGATAAACACAATAAGCCATGTTCACAACAACAGCACATCTCATTATCAGAACCGAGGCCCTCCAATCATGATCATCCAGCTACATATTATGGTGCTATCTCCATAGGTTTATTACCCAGTCTGTCCAGCATGGCGCTGAAGGTTCGAGAAATGGTTACTGAGCTGTTGGGAGCATCCCTTCCATGCGATAACGCCTGTATCACATACCTGAGGCTGAATTAATGGATGGTTATTTACAACTCTTTCTTTACCAGTAGTGCATTAGGCTACAACATTGCAACAATGTTTGTTATTTTGATATTTACAGCTTAGTATTATAAGATATTAGATGGTTTTAGTTTCGATCACTCTTTCCTTGTTTCACGCCATAGACCCGGGTTCGAATCCCCACATGGGTACAATGTGTGAAGCCCATTTCTGGTGTCCCCCGCCGTGATGTTGCTGGAATATTGCTAAAAGCGGCGTAAAACCAAACTCAGTCAGTCAGTCAGTCTTTCCTTGTTTTGAGTGTAGGAAATTAAACTGAAATCATTCAAAAGTGTCTATGATTGATCATGAAGGAAGATGTCATTCATTAATTTATTCAGTCATTATTTTCTTCAAAATCTAAAGTAAAACTAAATACATGTCTAAAACAATGAATGCAGTTCTGTTATTTTCAGCTTTATTAAAATATGTCATTTTTTAAATCTTGCAATGTGTAGATCAGGTTCATGCAAAACATTGGGAGAACAACTGTCCTCGGTTGACCTTTTTTATTAGTTTACAGATTTTTTAATTGAAACAAAATTATTTTGTAAAAAATTCTTACATGACATATACACTATAATACCTCTATTGGGACATAACCATTTAAAAATGTGATATGGAATTTGTTCCTTTAAGATGTGCCCATTTCTGGTGTCCCCCTGCCGTGATGTTGCTGGAATATTGCTAAAAGCTGTGTAAAGCCAAACTCGGTCAGTCAGTCCTTTAAGATGTGACAAAATAAAAGGATACATTATTTTATTCTCCCTGCTCTGCATAATATATTTAATTCCAGTTTAATATACAAAGAAAATACGAACAAATATGGGGCATGGATTACTTTGAAGCGAGAATCAGGTTTGGCTGACAAAAGAATTAACCAGAAATAGATATATGGCAAATTTTGTGCCAGGGTTTTATATACTCATGTCTGTCTACAGATATGTGTCCCCCAGTGTTCATTCATACAGCTTATTATTACTCTACCGGTGTAGCAGCCCAGAATAACCCCCCACCAGATTATACCCCGGGGTAAACTAAAGGCTAGCCCAGTTTATACCCCGGGGGTATATTCTGGACCAGGTCAAAGTATACCCCTCCAACCCAGACCATACCCCTAAAAATTATGTTGACAATTCACTCAATATGAGTGTGTGACTCAGGGCAATGGTCTTGGTGTCATTTAAAGGAATTTGTAGGTGCATTTCATTTTACATTACTGCATAATACAAAAAAATTATGAAGTATTTGTTGAGTGCCTCTCTGCGATGTGATATTTTCGACTTCGCGTAGTTCGCGTAACCCAGCCATGCTGATATATCATCAAGGTTAGTAGTTAGTTATTTGCTTTTTTAGCGTCGCATGAACAACTAAGGTATTTTGGAGACGGGGTAGTACACTTATTAAGAAATGAAGAGGAACAAAAAATAGAAATTTTGAAAGAGTGGTGTTACTACCCAAAAAAACAACAACTGAGTATTAAGGGAAATTTAAATGGGAGGGCGAATTAAAAAAGTAAAAAATATAAAATAAGTAAAGAGTAATAGAGATTTGGAATTGAATATAGATGTAGCAAAGCTTGCCATCCATACCTGAAGCATGATACGTCGTCGCGCAGACATTTACTACACTTGAACAATCAACACATTCAGTTTCCAATGTTCATTCCATGTGTATCAGCAAGTACACCGAAATTTTAAATATGGCCGTCATATTGATTTGTGTGAAATGTATACAAATTTTCCAGCATATTTTTCTGTTCTCATACTTTGAAACAGATTAAGACAATTTCCATAATATTCATTTATCTCCTCTATATAGCATTTCAGTAACAAATTGAAAATATTGATCTATGTTTCAATATAATATATATTTTCATCATTATTCCTTTGTCTATCAAGCTGTTAATGTAAAAATATTTCACCAAATAAATTTATAAATATAAAAATTCTGAATCATAAAGGAAATGACTTGGAAAAATCAAAAAGCATTGCCAGTGGATCGAATATCAGACCAGCACTGAGGATTACACTGACACGCTGTGTTCCAAACATCAGACAAAAATATGATATCTCCCTCACAACTAATTATTGTCACCTGATGTTTAGCAAACAACCTTCTCTGACATATAGACACCTTTCATGTTATCCATAAGCAAAATGTTGACATTTTCGCACAAAAACAAGCGTTTGCCCGAGTTTGCTAAAGTTTACAAAATTAAAGTTTACATGCAGTCACTGATTGAAAATATGCTTAAACTTCCATTTGAAATTATTTTAAAAGTTTCTATTTAGGAAATAAACCTTTAATATATTTGTTATTAGTGCTTTGCAAAACAAAACAATATATTCCAACATGTTATCATTTATTGTCATGTGGATAACAGTCTGTAACCATGCATGTTTCATGGAGGAGGGAAGGGGATGAGTTACCATTCAGCTTAAGACATGTAAATTAGTATGGATTGGGATCTTTGTGTAGCTTCTACAGTGGCTTGATGTGATGTGTTTCTGCTATCAGACAGGATCATTTTGTTTTATTCATTTTAATCTTTTTCTTTCTTTCTTTTTTTGTGGAATTGGCTGTGAGGCACCACCATTCCATGTATGTGATGTTAGGAGATTATGTAGAGACAGCATTGTTGTTGGGGGAATTCATTACTATTTCATTGATTGAAAACATGGACGGCAATTTCACCTGAGATCTTAAAATAGCAGAACATAGTTGAGTCAGGTACGCCATGAGGACCAACACATGCTGTGTAGGGCTAAACATGACAACAGGTATTTTTTAAAATAAATTATACATATGAAACAGCTGTTTGATTTGTTTTGAGAACAAGTTTCAGTGTTTACTGAATATAAAGTTTGTTTTGTTTTGCTTCATGTAGATATATAACATATGTTGTCAGGGGCATGTCATAAATGAATACTCAATGGGTTTTTACAAAATCCTCAAAAATAACAAACCTCCTGCGTCACTAAAATATACTAGAATATGCACTTTGTGAAAATGTTTTTTTACATTTTTTACTGAAATTATGTCGATACAACATGTGATGTTAGGAGATTATGTAGAGACAGCATTGTTGTTGGGGGAATATTATGTAGATACAACATGTGTTTTGAGGGGAATATTATACAGATTCAAAATGTGATGTTGGGAGAATATGTAGATACAACATGGTTTTTGGAGAATATTATGTAGATATATACAGATGTTCTGGGGGATTATCATGGCCACTTTACATTTGTTGTTTGGAGGTATATGTCGTGTATATACAGCGCATGTTGTTTGGGTAATACAATGTAAACATAATACAGAATGTTGGAGGGAATATCGTGTAAATATCATAAAGGTTGTTAGGAGAAAATGTGTAGAATTTTGTGTCGATACAACATGTATTGTTTGGTGAATATCATGTAGATGTAACGTGTTGTTTGGGGAATATCATGTAAATATAATACATCTTTGGGGGAATATCACTATAGATACAACATGAGCTGTTGGTAAAAATAATGATGTCAAAATGCATGTCATACAGATATAAGAGCACATTTCAATGGGGGAGAATGTTGTGTCGATATACAGCACATGTTGTTGGAGATAATATTGTGTCGATATGCAACACATGTTTTGGAGGGATTGTTGTGTCAATATAACAACACATTGTGTAGATATGGCTTGTGTCGTTTGGAGAACATGATATTGAGCCATTTGGTATGATGGCAATGTGCATCTAGTGATGCTGAAGTAGAATACATAAAGCATTATCAGTTGAAACTGTATTCCAGTATACTGCATATCAACACAATAACTACTGGAATTGTAACACATTTACCCTTTTTATTTTTCAAATTAACAAAAGATGTCTATCACTTGTTTTATAACCCATTGGTACTCTAGGAGTTTTCATTCTGTAAGAAAACTGAGGCAACTTTATGGATAATGGCGTCTGGTTTATTGCATTTAATGATGTATGATGTAGATTTTGTGATCTCATTCTAGTCAGTGGCCATATATATGTACATATATAGAGATATATTCGGACAGAGCATTTTCCGGGAGTCCCAAGATGGCCAGATCTCATCTCTTAGAAGACAAACCTGACTCTGTAATGGGTTTCTTACTTAACTGAATAACATCAAGACGAAAATATCTCTCATATTGGAAGAGGCATCAAGGTTGACTTAACATTAAGGGAAGGTTGCAAAAGAAATATTTTAGTGTCGTTACCAGACAGAAAGAGGACGAAATCACATGACCATCTTAGAGCCATTTTGTATTAATAAAGTCGGGAAAACAGATTTATTATTGAATTTCATCCCTTCAGTTCATTCTCCAAACTCAATTATAAGACATTTGGAAATTCCAATATTCTCTGGATAAGATGAAAGATGATTGAAGCTGTGAAAGTATGAGGGGGGTCGCAGATGAACATGAAAAATCACTCCTGTCTGATTGTGCCCCATGCCCTCCTTGACAAAAACCTTAAAAAGGGAGCATCTCCTGTAATTGTGCCCCAGGTCCTAGCTAAACACCACCTCGGGAAGGGAGCATCTCCTTGCTGATTGTGCCCCAGGTCCTAGCTAAACACCACCTTGGGAAGGGAGCATCTCCTTGCTGATTGTGCCCCAGGTCGTAGCTAAACACCACCTCGGGAAGGGAGCATCTCCTTGCTGATTGTGCCCAAGGTCGAAGCTAAACACCACCGGAAGGGAGCATCTCCTTGCTGATTGTGCCCCAGGTCGTAGCTAAACACCACCTCGCAAAGGAGCATCTCCTTGCTGATTGTGCCCCAGGTCGTAGCTAAACACCACCTCGGGAAGGGAGCATCTCCTTGCTGATTGTGCCCCAGGTCGTAGCTAAACACCACCTCGGGAAGGGAGCCTCTCCTTGCTGATTGTGCCCAAGGTCTAAGTTAACACAACTTTGGGAAGGGAACCTCTTCTTGATGATAGTTCCCCAAGTCCTTGCTAACACAACCTAACGAAGGAGACATCTCCTTGATGATTGTATACCCAGGTCCCATTTAACACAACCTTGAGAAGGGAGCAATCTTCTGATGTAAAACATCTCATGGTTGATTGTGTCCCAGGTCCCATTTAACACAACCTTGAGAAGGGAGCAATCTTCTGATATAAAACATCTCATGGTTGATTGTGTCCCAGGTCCTACTTAACACAAGCTTGGGAAAGAAATTCTCCTTACTGATTGTATAACCTAAGTCCTTACATGTATACTGTTATCTGAATACTGTTCCATGTGATATGTGTAATGTCTCCTTGACCAGCCTGTCAGACGTCTGACGTGTGCATGTACAATTACATATTAGATAGATATTGTTCTTCTGCATTATTAACCTATAATCCACATACATCATCACCATAATTCACTTACTCATTCATGTGTATTTGTGTTTCAGCCTCATGACGGATCATCCCGAGGTTCCAGCCCGGTCACCATGATCTCCGTCAACGAAGGGGGCAAACAGTCATCAAAGCAGCGGCGGACACCAAGTCCGATACGGAAGGTCAGATCTGAGATGCAGAAAACAGCTTCAAGTGATCCGACTCTCAACCAGATTCCAAGAGGAAGTCCAACTCCAGGATTTCGACCACGCAGCCTCACTTTCAGTTTCACAAACAGATACCGGTCACGTCGCAGACGAATGTCGCTTGGGTGTAAAACTGGCGACAATAAAACTAATTCCATCACCCATTCTACTCAGCTGTCCTTTCTGGACTTTGTGGACTTGTTTAAAGCATTCGGACTTCGGTGCCGCAAGGACTTGAAAGAACTATTTGAGCAGTTTGCCGTTACCAAGTCAACAGGAATGGAACTGCCATCTGTGAAGCACCCTCCATACATTCCTAGTCCAAGAGATATGTGTAAGCTCAGATTTAACCTTCTTTTTTCAAGTTTGCTTGATACAATTTTTTTCCACAAATTGCCCAGTTATCTCAGGTACTGAAATTTATTGTGCACAGCTGCATCTCTTGGCATGCTAATATTCTATGAATATATGTTTGAATTATGAATTAAGCCTGATTATTATTCTGGATTTGTTAGCACCAGACTTATGCTTGTTGATTACATCAAGGTGTTACTTATTTAGAACCCAGCTCCGTTCCACAAAGTGATCATAACTGTAGTACTGGCATATGTTATGTATGTTAAAGTATGAGAGTTCCATCATCATAGCACCAAGATTGTGTTTTGAAGCATTTTCACCATTTATGACTCACTGTTTATGACCTGATCTAACTAGCCTAACATAACATATCAGTGGCTTGTCCACAATGGTGAACTTGAAGTACATCTACATATCAGTGGCTTGTCCACAGTGGTGAACTTGAAGTACATCTACATATCAGTGGCTTGTCCATAATGGTGAACTTGAAGTACATCTACATATCAGTGGCTTGTCCATAATGGTGAACTTGAAGTACATCAACATATCAGTGGCTTGTCCACAGTGGTGAACTTGAAGTACATCTACATATCAGTGGCTTGTCCACAGTGGTGAACTTGAAGTACATCTACATATCAGTGGCTTGTCCACAATGGTGAACTTGAAGTACATCTACATATCAGTGGCTTGTCCATAATGGTGAACTTGAAGTACATCAACATATCAGTGGCTTGTCCACAGTGGTGAACTTGAAGTACATCTACATATCAGTGGCTTGTCCATAATGGTGAACTTGAAGTACATCTACATATCAGTGGCTTGTCCACAGTGGTGAACTTGGAAGTACATCTACATATCAGTGGCTTGTCCACAGTGGTGAACTTAAAGTGCATCTACATAGCAGTAGCTTGTCCATAATGGTGAACTTGAAGTACCAGCTTAACACTTCACCTATACAAACACAGTTTAGTTTCTTGGAATTACTCTGCTTCCTGGCATTTTCTTAAGTTAATACGTCTCCCATTTCTTCATTAGGAACACAATTATTCTATTTCCTATACATGCCTCCACAAACACCAGCTAATAGCTGCACAAACAAATGCAATTGACTGGGCTGCCACAATTTGGACTACGTGGTAGAAATTAACAAGCATTTGAGCAGATATTGTATGATAAACTGACTGATTGACCCACCTCACAATCAAACAACAGGTTTGTCTTCCTCTGTTGTTCCAGTGTATGGTAAGTGGATTGATATTCCCTGTCAATGGATTGATATTCCCGGTCAGTGGATTGATATTCCCCATCAGTGGATTGATATTCCCCATCAGTGGTTGATATTCCCGGTCAGATTGATATTCCCCATCAGTGGATTGATATTCCCTGTCAGATTGATATTCCCCATCAGTGGATTGATATTCCCCATCAGTGGATTGATATTCCCCATCAGTGGATTGATATTCCCTGTCAGTGGATTGATATTCCCATCAGTGGATTGATATTCCCCATCAGTGGATTGATATTCCCCATCAGTGGATTGATATTCCCCATCAGTGGATTGATATTCCATCAGTGGATTGATATTCCCTGTGATTGATATTCCCCATCAGTGGATTGATATTCCCTGTCAGTGGATTGATATTCCCCATCAGTGGATTGATATTCCCCATCAGTGGATTGATATTCCCTGTCAGTGGATTGATATCCCCATCAGTGGATTGATATTCCCTGTCATGATTGGATTGATTGATAGTCCCCATCAGTGGATTGATATTCCCCATCAGTGGATTGATATTCCCCATCAGTGGATTGATATCCCCATCAGTGGATTGATATTCCCCATCAGTGGATTGATATCCCCATCAGTGGATTGATATTCCCTGTCAGTGGATTGATATTCCCTGTCAGTGGATTGATATCCCCATCAGTGGATTGATATTCCCTGTCAGTGGATTGATATTCCTTGTCAGTGGATTGATATTCCCATCAGTGGATTGATATTCCCCATCAGTGGATTGATATTCCCTGTCAGTGGATTGATATTCCCCATCTGTGGATTGACATTCCCCATTGCTTTGAAGGATATACTTGTTATCCTGCCTTACACTCACAGTGTGTCTGTCATTACAAGAATGTATATCAGTTGGCTGGTGTAAGATGGTATTCCACTGATGTGATAACATTCACAAATCTACAAGATCTCACACTGAAACCAGCTCTTAGCTGCAGTTCTTGATGACCTTCATGTGCTGAAAAAATAATGTTCCACAAATGTGACAAAATGCTGCCATTACAATAATGCATTAATCATCAGTTCTGCTGAAACATGATTATTGCATGGAGTATGGTACATTCTCAATTGCTGCTGAATTTCCTACAGATTTTCTTCATTGAGTTAAGGTCTGGACACTTTAGTCAGCACCATCCATAAATTGAAGCTGGTCCAGCGGCAAAAACTGATGTCATTACATTGTTACTTCTCTTTTACTTTTGGAAGGTTATTTTTTATAGTTTAATTCATGATATTGTACTTTATAGTCACACACACACACATGCATGTTCAAATCCTTTTAATATTTAGAAAACCTGCCACAAAATTGAATTAAGTTGTTGAGTGTATTAAGGCATGAGATAATCAATTAAACAATGTCTTACGGGTTTGAATATCAGCATGTTTCGAGAATGACTTGAGCACAAAAACACGTCTTTCTGTTAAAATCTATCATGCGGTTTCATTGTGTGTTAGTATACTTAACACAATCATGTATTTTCTAATTCAATTTCCCCTGGCTGAGCACAATGTCAAGAATGCCAAGCCATGACGCCACAGCTCTTGCTTGAGAATAATAGATCACTCGGGATGTGGGCGGAAATGTCCAATAACAAGATGGAGAATGATGCTTATCACTCTCCATCACTGAACTAATCCATGCTCGCTTGTATCACATGACCACATGAGACGGAGCAACGTGACTCCGCGATGGCCATGACCAAGTCTGTGTCAGGACTTAATAAGATATCTTCCAGGCAACTAGTGATGTATCACTGGAGAGAAGGGAGTTCGCAGTCAGTTGTTTAGTAGGGGGTGAATAAATCTAATTTCAAGTACACACATAACTATCTTACTAGAACTATCTTGCTTGTCAGTAAGTTCATGTATTTATGTAAGAATGCTGAACCACTTGTTTGTTGGAAGGTTTATCTGATGATTTGTGAAAAAATCAATACTTTTTGGAATGGTGTTCAGGAATTTATTGCCATGTTGGAGAGTCAATGGCCGAAAGTTGTGGGTCATGATGCTGAAAATGGGATGAGATCTAGCATGGATTATTCAACAGTGAAGACCATCAATACTGATAACTGGAGTTTGTGAATATTTGATAGATGATATTTGAAGCAATAAGCCTACCGAACTGGTTAGGAAGTTATTTAGGGAAATTAGGATGTTTAAGTACACTTGTCCGATGGAAGCCCAAATATTACATAAAAGTCTGTTTGGGGTCCATCCACTAAGGGTCCGCAAATTGCAGTCCATGGGGTTTCTGGCGCCCACATTTTACATCGGGAATCAAGGAGGCTGCACTGGGATCAGCGTTTACTTCTGAGAGGTAAATATAACAATGTCACTATGTTATAAATTATCTATAGAATATAAACTCGTGATGTGCTTTATAGCAAATATATGGTTGACAGATCAATGTCTATTTCTTTCTTTCATAGTCTCAATTGCCCTGTTGGACTGGAACACATCGTGTTCCACACAGGGAAAAAGCGGAAGGATGTGTATCGAGCATTGTATGGTGCGCTCGTGGTAAGTATGTTAAACCATAAATAATTTCAGTTTCATCATTGTCGTTTTCTATGTAGTACTTTCCATACACTGATTTGCAAGACAAGAAACTGCAAAAGATATTCAGACACTGTAAACAGTTGGTTTTTATGTGTGCAGTATGGAGAAGCTGGCCCCCGGGAATCACCTTGGTCTATCCGACTGCTGTAAGGGAGGTAGTGAGGGGTCGTTTCCCAGAGGAAACTCCAGGAAAATACGATGACCAATACCTTACCAAGGTAAGTATGTATACATTTGCGTCTGCGCATGTAATGCATTCCATAATGCTTTTCTAATATAAAGTTACGTCATGTATGATATTGACATTGTTCAATAACTTATTGATGTTTGATCTCTTTATTCGTACACGATATGTATAACATTGATTAACACAAAAATAACTTTATTTCTCACCTTATAAATAAAGGTCACACATCGGTACAATGTACTGTGTGAAGGAATAGGTACCAACAAATCCACTAACAAATGAATGCTTATATGGGAATAATTCTATTTCAGCAGGGTCGCCATGTCACATTGGCAGAGATAGCATCATTGAAATTGAGGGTCCCCAAACCTGTGCCAAAAGTGTCGGGCAACAAGACCAGCCATCCCAGAAAGAACCAGATCTTCCACTGCCCCATACTGAGGGATACTTGTGCTGAAGAACGCTTTTTTCTTACTACATACATTGTATTAAACTCAATTTCACAAAGAATGTGTTTCTCAGTTATTAACTTTGCATTATGCAAAGTAAATTAGAACAGAAAAACATGAATGATTACCATGTATGACGTGTATCAGGACAGTTACAATTGAAGCGAAATACAACATTGTTCAGTAGTGTCAACATTCACTATTGACTCGAGCCCATGTCTGAAACGAAAAATTGTTACTTCCAGCACTGATTTATTCTTGAGGTAGTCATGACACGTACAACCCGTCCATGTTGTGGACATGTTTCTTTCATGCACTTGGTGCAGCATGTTTTCACCTTTCTATCACTACTTATGGGACAAGAATGACAGCCGTCTTTTCTTTGCCTGTGGATTTGCTTCACTGCTTGTTGTACGTACTTCAGCTGTGTACCCAGCATTTGCAAAGTCAGAAGTAAGTTGCTCCCGGGTGTTTGATGCCATCCGTCTTTGAATGTTTGGTCCTGTTGAGTGCCTCGCACAGTTCCAAAAGGAAATGTCGCGTCTTGTTCTCTGTTTGTTCTGCCACAGTGGATTCTTTCCCAGCCAGATGATATAGGCAGCAATGGCAGCTATGTCGACCATATTCATAGAAATACACAACAAAGGCCATCTGTTGGTTTTCTTTGACACTATATCGGTGTGCAAGCTGGTCTAGGGAATCCACACCACCTTTTGTTTCATTGTAGAACAAGAATCATTTCAGGCTTGTGATTCTTGTCAACAATGACATCAGGAGAGCTATGCATGGTTGAGAGCAAAGTGACAGCTTTGGACTTCTTTGGTACATACGACACCATAGTTGCAGTTTCGAAAGCCCAAAATGGATGATTCCACTTCTAGTGCACGCGTTTTGGTAGAAATTCAGCTGGAACAAATGTTAAGTTTGAGCGCACCGTTCCAACAAGAGTAAGTTGATCCTTCTGAAGGTTCAGAGCCAGATTCAGAGAAGTGAAATAGTTGTCCATTGTAATATTTCTTCCAGAAAGGGCATAAAGGTCGTGCCAGATCCATGACGACCTTTTCTCCACGACCAACTTGCACTCTACCAGCCTCCTTTCCAATATAGGAGGGCACGCCTTCAGTGGGTAGAACGTTTTGGCATCAACGATCCAAAATATTTTGGAGTCCATATTTGTCTGGCTTTGAGGGAATATATTGCTTGAAGCCGCATCTTCCCTGAAGGGCACCAATTATTCATCTACTGTGAGATACGCACCTGGAGAATAAAAGCGTTGGAAATTAAGCTCCCTCGACATGGTTGAGCATACTTGTGATAATTAAGTACAGATGTATCATGCAGCTCAGCTGAATGCAGTGAGAATCATATCTAGATATATTGATCTTGAGACAAGATTACAAAATAACATTTCCAATTTTCATAGGATTTTATGTTTTAAACTGGGGTTATAGTGCCCATCTACTCCTTTCTTACACCATTCACAAACCACTGTTTCCTTACTGTCACTTCACTGATATACAAACTGCCTCTGTGGTGTAGTGGTTAGAGCGCCCGCCCAGAGAGCGGAAGGTTCGATCCCCGACCGCATCATACCAAAAGACGTTAAAATATGGTACTTGTTGGTCCCTGCCTGGCGTTCGGCATTAATGGGTACAACAAGGACTGGTCAGCTCAGAGTCAGTACAATGTGTCTGAGTGGGGTATAATTCATGCTTCACTGCGGCATGGTATCTCAGTGGGCTAGCACTATAAAACCAGCTTCAGTCTGGGCTAGTACAAGCAGCCGCACATACACATACACACGCATGCACATCATCATATCAGCGAAATATTCTCAAGCACGACGTTAAACCCAATTTCACCTCACCTCACTGATACACAATTGACTCTTCATTGAAACAAAATTGACACAACATAGAACATAATTGACAAAATGATGCATCATTGACACCAACTGAAACATCATTGACCCTTTAGTAAAACATTATTGGCCTTTCATTGACACTTCATTGACACGTCACTGAAACATTGTTGGCCTTACATTGACACTTTATTGATACTTTGCTGAAACATTTTTGGCCTTACATTGACACTTTATTGATACTTTTCTGAAAGATTGTTAGCCTTTCATTGACACTTCACTGAAACATTGTTGGCCTTACATTGACACTTTATTGATACTTCACTGCAACAATGTTGGCCTTACATTGACACTTTATTGATACTTCACTGCAACAATGTTGGCCTTACATTGACACTTTATTGATACTTTGCTGAAACATTGCTGGCTTTACATTGACACTTTATTGATACTTTGCTGAAACATTGCTGGCTTTACATTGACACTTTATTGATACTTTGCTGAAACATTGCTTGCTTTACATTGACACTTTATTGATACTTTGCTGAAACATTGCTGGCTTTACATTGACACTTTATTGATACTTTGCTGAAACATTGTTGGGCTTACATTGACACTTCACTTAAGCATTGTTGGCCTTACATTGAAACTCCATTGATATTTCATTGACATTTCATTTAGAGTTCATTGGCACTTCATTGCACAAACCACGCTTCAGCTGCATCACCAGTACAATGAGTGATGTCCTTCATGTTTATATAAATGTAAAGTTTGTCAGATTGTATTCAACAGATGTGATAACATTAACAAATATACAAGATCTTACACTGAATAGCCAACACTGCCCCACAGTTCTTGATGTCCTTAGTGTGTTGAAAAAATAATATTCCACAAATGTGAAAATAGGTTGTCATTTCAATAATGCATTCATCAGTTATGTTGAAAACATGGTCATTAAAGAAGTATTCATTTGTAATAATAGGCAGATGTCCAGGGAAAAAACACAGAACCACTAAAAAATTATTTCTTTGCCATCTTCCACAAAATTAAAAGCATTATTATTATTTATTCCACAGGTGTGATAACACGTAACAATGCACTAGATCTCACCCAGGACAACCAACAGCGCCGCACAATCTGCGACGTCCTCGCTGTATCTAGCATCATCTCCAATTTCGCTGGGGTGGAGACAACGCCAACCAAGTGCATGGGTTTGCGAGAGTTCCGCCAGTTCCTCGAGGACTACCAGGAGGAGGCATATGATGACGATGAGATCATCGAGCTGATCCAACGCCATGAACCGGACTCAATGTTGTGAGATCGCTGTTGTCTATCATTTGAGGGATTCGCCAAGTTCCTCATGGACAAGGATAACTTTGCGTATCTGCCTGAGAAGACCAAGCACAATGATGAGGTAAGGAAGATGGGTTATAGGTAATGGAAAAAGATTACTTTATGTGATTGTTTATATTCCAAACACAATATACAGTCACCATTTTGGTGGTTTGATTGACTTTAATGCTACTGTCAAATGCACATTTCAGAGAGCTTTATAAAACATGGAATGGTTTCCAAAACAGATCATGTCACCAATGCCAGATGCATTATGGTCTGGAATCACATTTCATCCATTTGGTTGATTTTAAAGTAGAGCTTATTTCTTTATGAAACATTGACCTGAGTTGGCAAGCTTATTCCAAGTCATTCACATGTGACCATCAATGATTTTCGATTTAGGGATGTAGTTGGCTTAGAGGACACAGTCACAAGTCATTGTTAAGAGATGCATTTTGTGTCTATATCCACTGATCATGGGTTCAAATCCCAGATTCCATGTAATTATGAAGCTTGGTGTGATGGCACCATACTCATGCTTTGGTTTGACCAATATGGTAATTGTCTCTGTTCAGTGTCAGTTTGTACTTTCCTCCACAATTAAGTTATCTGACTGTTTTGTAACATATATATTGTTGAAATAACTCCTTCACTCACTCTGTGTTTCAGGATATGAACCATCCCCTCCCTCACTACTACATCGCCTCATCTCACAACACATATCTCACTGGACATCAGCTCAAGGGGGAGTCATCCGTGGACCTCTACAGTCAGGTCAGTATACATCATCCCAGGGTCATGGGTGAGTGAGTGAGTGAGTTTAGTTGTATGCCGCACTCAGCAATATTCCAGCTATATGGCGGCGGTCTGTAAATAATCGAGCCTGGAACAGACATTCCAGTGATCAACAGCATGAGCATCGATCTGCGTAATTGGGAACCGATGACATGTGTCAACCAATTCAGCGAGTCTGACCACCCGATCCCGTTAGTCGCCTCTTACAACAAGCATGGGTTACTAAAGGCACATTCTAACCCGGACATTCATGGGTCAGGGTCAGGGGAGGTCTAGCTGACAAGGGAGTCATGTCAACTGTGTGGTTTGCTAGTTAAAAAAAGTTGGAAAGGCGCCATTTAGTTGGTCAAGGTCTGTCACCTGGTTGTCATATATATATATCAACACAGTAATAAACCATTTTAAAAATCCTCTGAGGTTTAGACTATCATCTTGATTTATTTGATTTTTAAAGTCTCTTGGGTGAGTGGCTCGTTTTATCATTTAAGTGTAAGAGAAGTTTCTCAGAATCCTTTATCACATCACTAGCCCTGTCATTACATACTGTACATGCTGCGTGCAGGTGCTGCTGATGGGGTGTCGGTGTGTGGAGCTGGACTGCTGGGACGGAGATGATGGGGCACCGATCATATACCATGGACATACACTCACTACAAAGATCTCATTCAAGGTAAACATAAGTGCAACATTAACAGTGGATGTGAGAGTGAGTAAATATGATAATGATTGAATATGAGTGAGTGAGTGAGTTTAGTTTTACGCTGCACTCAGCAATGTTCCATCTATATGGTGGCGGTCGGACCAGACAATCCAGTGATCAACAGCATGAGCATCGATCTGCGCAATTGGGAACTGATGACATGTGTCAACCAAGTCAGCAAGCCTGACCACCCGATCCCGTTAGTTGCCTCTTATGACAAACATGGGTTAATGAAGATCAATAGTCTAACCCGGACCTTCACGGGTTGATTGAATATGACACTGTGACAGTGAGTTAGTGAGTGAGTTAGTGTCCACACCTGAACACAATAGTGAGTGAAAGTCTGTAATTAAGTAAGAGAGAGAATGAGAGGTAACAGCAGATAAGTCAGTTCACATGCATGTGAGAGATTGTATTTGTTAGTGCTACATTTTCAATCAATTAATCACTTAGGGTGTTGCCGAAGCCATCAACCGAAGTGCTTTTGTGACGTCCCCGTACCCAGTCATCCTGTCCATAGAGAACCACTGCTCCATACCACAGCAACAGAAGATGGCGCAGATATTCACAGTAAGATATTCCCTCTTGATGCTGTATGTAGCTATGGACATACTTACCATTCTTCCAACTCTGTGTGATCACAACTCAGCCGATCAGAGAGTCAAGAGAGTTAGTCAGAGAGTTGGGTTTCAGGAACATAGCTAGGCAGAGAGATGGGTTTTAGGAACATAGCTAGTCCAAGAGTTGGGTTTTAAGAACATACCTAGTCCAAGAGTTGGGTTTCAACAACACAGAAAGTCATAGAGTGTGATTTCAAGAACATACCTAGTCCAAGAGTTTGATTTCAAGAACATACCTAGTCCGAGAGTTGGGTTTCAAGAACATCGAAAGTCATAGAGATGGGTTTCAAGAATATAGAAAGTCAGAGAATTGGGTTTCAAGAACATACCTAGTCAGAGAGTTGGATTTTAGGAACATACCTAGTCCCAGAGTTGGGTTTCAAGAACATACCTAGTCCAAAAGTTGGGTTTCAAGAACATAGAAAGTCATAGAGTTGGGTTTCAAGAACATAGAAAGTCCGAGAGTTGGGTTTCAAGAATATAGAAAGTCAGAGAACTGGGTTTCAAGAACATACCTAGTCAGAGAGTTGGATTTTAGGAACATACCTAGTCCCAGAGTTGGGTTTCAAGAACATACCTAGTCCAAAAGTTGGGTTTCAAGAACATAGAAAGTCATAGAGTTGGGTTTCAAGAACATATCTAGTCCGAGAGTTGGGTTTCAAGAATATAGAAAGTCAGAGAGTTGGGTTTCAAGAACATACCTAGTCAGAGAGTTGGATTTTAGGAACATACCTAGTCCCAGAGTTGGGTTTCAAGAACATACCTAGTCCGAGAGTTGGTTTCAAGAAAAGTTGGGTTTCAAGAACATAGAAAGTCATAGAGTTGGGTTTCAAGAACATAGAAAAGTCAGAGAGTTGGATTTCAAGAACATACCTTGTCAGAGAGTTGGATTTCAAGAACATACCTAGTCCGAGAGTTGGGTTTCAAGAACATATCTAGTCAGAGAGTTGGATTTTAAGAACATAGCTAGTCAGAGAGTTGGGTTTCAAGAACATAGCTAGTCCCAAGAGTTGGGTTTCAAGAACATAGAAAGTCAGAGCCTTGGGTTTCAAGAACATAGTTAGTCAGAGAGTTTGGTTTCAAGAACATAGCTAGTCAGGGAGTTTGGTTTCAAGAACATAGCTAGTCCAAGAGTTGGGTTTCAAGAACATCGAAAGTCATAGAGATGGGTTTCAAGAATATAGAAAGTCAGAGAGTTGGATTTCAAGAACATACCTAGTCCAAGAGTTGGGTTTCAAGAAAATAGCTAGTCAGAGAGTTGGGTTTCAAGAACATAGCTAGTCAGAGAGTTGGGTTTTAAGAACATAGCTAGTCAGAGAGTTGGGTTTCAAGAACATAGCTAGTCTCAGAATTTTGGTTTCAAGAACATAGCTAGTCAGAGAGTTGGGTTTCAAGAACATAGCTAGTCCAAGAGTTGGGTTTCATAGAACATAGCTAGTCCAAGAGTTGGGTTTCAAGAACATAGCTAGTCAGAGAGTTGGGTTTCAAGAACATAGCTAGTCAGAGAGTTGGGTTTCAAGAACATAGCTAGTCAGACAGTTGGGTTTCAAGAACATAGCTAGTCAGAGAGTTGGGTTTCAAGAACATAGCTAGTCAGAGAGTTGGGTTTCAAGAACATAGCTAGTCTCAGAATTTTGGTTTCAAGAACATAGCTAGTCAGAGAGTTGGGTTTCAAGAACATAGCTAGTCCAAGAGTTGGGTTTCATAAACATACCTAGTCCAAGAGTTGGGTTTCAAGAACATAGCTAGTCAGAGAGTTGGGTTTCAAGAACATAGCTAGTCCAAGAGTTGGGTTTCATAAACATAGCAAGTCAGAGAGTTGGGTTTCAAGAACATAGCTAGTCAGACAGTTGGGTTTCAGAGTTGGTTTCAAGAACATAGCTAGTCAGAGAGTTGGGTTTCAAGAACATAGCTAGTCAGAGAGTTGGGTTTCAAGAACATAGCTAGTCAGAGAGTTGGGTTTCAAGAACATAGATAGTCCAAGAGTTGGGTTTCATAAACATAGCAAGTCAGAGAGTTGGGTTTCAAGAACATAGCTAGTCAGACAGTTGGGTTTCAAGAACATAGCTAGTCAGAGAGTTGGGTTTCAAGAACATAGCTAGTCAGAGAGTTGGGTTTCAAGAACATAGCTAGTCAGAGAGTTGGGTTTCAAGAACATAGCTAGTCAGAGAGTTGGGTTTCAAGAACATAGCTAGTCCAAGAGTTGGGTTTCAAGAACATAGCTAGTCAAGAGTTGGGTTTCAAGAACATAGCAAGTCAGAGAGTTGGGTTTCAAGAACATAGCTAGTTGGAGAGTTGTAATTTTTATCTAATAGTTGAACATTTTAGCTTAGTTGAGAATTGACAAAGTGTGAGATGCCAGTATGTTACAACAGTTTGGTACTGTGTGGTCTGACAATCTACTGCTGTTTCAGAGTGTGTTTGGTGACAAGCTGGTGACCAAGTTTCTGTTCGACTCGGACTTTTGCGAGGACCCACAGCTACCATCACCGAACCAGCTCAAGTACAAGATCCTCATCAAGAACAAGAAGATCAGGGACCCTGAGAGTACTGCAGCCATCAAGAAGGTAACAACATCTACACAATTATCATGGAGCCTTTCATTCACCACGATCAACAAATAGCATGTTTCTTGTTTTTTTTTAGAATAATATACATGTTACTAAGCAGGTTTTCTCACAGCACTGTATATTGTTAATTATAATCGTCAATGTTTGGGTCCAGAGAAGTGAATTGTATCAATTATAACTGAGGCTTCTACCTCATTACCTTGTTGCCTGAATTTCAGGTTAATGAATGTCGGAAAGCTACAAACTCTGTGTGGACCCAGAATATCAAGTGAATTAAGCTTAAACTAAGAACTTGAGACTTACTATCAGCGTATCATTTGCCTCCCTTCATTTCCCAATAGATAAAGTTACAAGATATTGGTCATGACCGAAACCATTGTGATACGTAAAAGAGAGTTATTTTCCTTTTGCCCCCCAATCATTTGAAATGGTTTAGATGAGATATCGTCTTGCTGATTCATGACTGTAATGAATGTCTGTTTTAGCTTCCTGTGCAGTCTCGGACATCCAGCATGGCATCATCGGAAAGTACCTCCATCAATGACTTCGATGACGATGATGATGAAGATGAGGATGAAGACGATGTTACTGATGGTGGGTGGAGATCAATGAATTCAACTTAAATTTACACTCACTGAAACACACAGGGAATTGGGTTTATGTCACTTTAACAGTATTCCAGTTACATCATGGTGTGTCAGCTTAATGTTAAAGGGGCCGCCTCCGTGGTGTAGTGGTTAGAGCGTCCGCCCGGAGAGCGCTGACCGCGTCATACCAAAAGACGTTAAAATATGGTACTTGTTGGTCCCTGCCTGGCACTCGGCATTAATGGGTACAACAAGGACTGGTTGGCTTGGAGTCAGTATACTGTGTCTGAGTGGGGTATTCATGCTTCACTGCAGCATGGTATCTCAGTGAGCTAGCACTATAAAACCAGCTTCAGTCTGGGCTAGTACAAGCAGCCGCACATATACATACACACGCATGCACGTCGTCATATAAGCAAAATATTCTCAAGCACGACGTTAAACCCAATTTCACCTCACCTTAATGTTAGAGAAGAGCCCAAAGTGATGCAGATCTCCGACATTTACCACTTTGCTGAAACCATTTGAATAAATAATTGCATTTGAATAAGTTTACCATTAGGGCTGCAATGAATCCACTTGGAGGTGTATGTAATACATGTCAAGAATATTGGGTAATGAAACAAATATTTGACAACCAATACAATAACAAGTCAACATTTGATATGTTATTCAATAACTTCAATGAAAGAATAACAATATCATTTGACAGAGTTTGATTTATTAAGACGACAACCAGTGACCACATTAATGTCAAAACAAATATATAAGAATGTTGGCTAATATCCTGTCAAGCTAGGATATATTCATTTTTCTATATCTTGTTTAGATAAGCAACACCTGCATTCAATTAAAAGTAAATATGTTACAAAATTTATGAATTTTCAATTCTAGTGATCGTGAATAATTATTTGAATTCATGAAAGGATATGGTTCGATTCACCGAATATGTGAGCGAATCATAACAGTTATCATCACTCAGAAACAGTAGGTAAGAGATCAGGCTGAGGCTGGATATGTAATGAAGTAATTCAGGGTTTGCTATGGGTATGTAACACCCAGAGGCAATGTGTCGGCTGTTGGTAAAATTGTCTCCCTTGTTTCCCCAGCTGTGAAGGAACTGAGGCGATCTGTGGACAGCCAAGACAGCCCGACGCCAGACCAGGAGGACAAAAGCAAGATGCAGTCAAGACAGAGGATGGACTCTTTTGGTGAACTTGGTCCGAGGTAAGACAGTGCTGAACTGGTGTAGTCCCTGGTTACAACAGGTCACTCCATAGAAAGAGTGCTGAACTGGTGTAGTCCCTGGTTACAACAGGTTACTCCATAGCAACAGTGCTGAACTGGTGTAGTCCCTGGTTACAACAGGTCACTCCATAGCAACAGTACTGAACTGGTGTAGTCCCTGGTTACAACAGGTCACTCCATAGCAACAGTGCTGAACTAGTGAGGTCACTCCCAGATATATCATAAGAGATGACTAACGGGATTGGATGGTCAGACTTGCTGATTTGGTTCACACATGTCATCGTATCCCAGTTCATGTTCATGTTCATGATGTCAATCACTGGATTGTATGGTCCAGACTCGATGAGTTACAGACTATCATCATATAGCTGGAATATTGCTGAGTGCTGTGTTAAACATCAAACAAGCAAACAAACACTACCAAATAACTGTGTTGAACCAAGCTCATGCTGGGTTGAACAGGACTGTCATTATCTAAGTTTGTGTCCCATTGAACTGTCTATAAAGGGAGGAAGACAGAAAATGTTTCTCGGTCATCAGTACCAACTTTTATATTCTGCATATTTTATTGCCAATTAAAAGTTATTAGAATTCTTAAAATAGGGAAGCCTGTTGGATTGGTCTCAGGGCTGTATATCATTATGGCAATCCTCTCACACCACCCATAGTTATGGAACATGTTTCCATGCTATTTGAAACAAATAGAACTGTGTAATACAGTCGTTATATGTTCTAGCATCCCCCCTCCCACTAAATATCCCCCACTCACAACTGTAATAAGTGACAAGTCCCTTACATGAAGCAGACTCCATTAACCATCAAAAATATCCGAAAGGTTTTGAGCATTATGTATTAGATAGGCTCAGTATTTTTATTAAATTTGATTGAATTCCTGCCTCCTTCTCATTTTTGGAGGAAAATATTTCCAAGAAATAATAGTTATGTTGGATGCAGCCAAAGTATCTAGATCTTGCTCACAATCTCTGGTTTCCCAGGCAACACTCTGAATCTTTTGGGGAGAAGCAACGTCCCAAAAGCCACCCTGAACTAGACTGGCATTTTGATGAGGACATCCATGATTTGAAAACACCACCTAAAGTCAAGGCCAAGAAAGCTAGTCAGATAGCCAAAGAACTGTCTGATCTTGTTGTATACACTCAGGCAGTCAAGTTTAGAGGTATGGCAATGATGACAATATATTTACATTAATTAATAAATAATCTTTACAAATAATTATGTCATGTATAATCTTAATGATTTTTAACTTTATAAGTATCATTTGGTATATGTGATGAGAGTGATTAAGGAGTATTGATATATATATACATTAATAAACTAACAACTGTGAAGACGAATTTCCTTTTAAATACAATTTATAAAAAGTTATCGTCATATATTGATCTATATGAATGTTTGTGATATATAAGGCCTATCCTTGAGTCCAAACACATCACTGAAGCAGAAGAAGGGGGCTACACGGAAGAGCATACTGACAAGTGGCCTTGGTAACAGCCCAAGTACCCCAACCCTCATTAACTCAGGTACCATTTTCCTCACAACTTGTTGGACTGACAATGAATAACAAAAATATAGTAATGAATAATTAGATAATAGTCTACTTTGCAACTTGGAATTATGGATTGTCCCCACTAAATGAATGATTTTGAACAGTTACTATTGTTTCCAACATTAATTCTTGGGGTAAGATAAACGGAATTCTGTGTTGCAAGCAGGTAATTCTTTATAAACTGGGGCAAACAAAACAGAATAAGTCAAATTGGGCTTCTTGACCTGATTGACAAAACAACATCAATGATATAGCCAATAAGCACCAAGCATGAATACCATCTATCCTGAGAACTATCCATAACATACTGTTATATCTGTTTCAGGTGAGAAGGTGGACCTCATCATCCCAGCATCAATACCGCGCATCAAGAAATGTGATGGCACCCCAGCCTGTTACCTGGTATCTTCCCTCAACGAGAACAAGGCAAAACAACTGTGTCGGAGAAACCCCCTCGGTGTCATCAAATATCCTTACTCAGCATTTTATTTAAATAGTGGGGATGTTTGCTGATCAAGTTTATAACTACTCCTAATTTGTTTGCAAAATATTTAGGAGTATTCCCACTGATTTGTATTTTAGGTAATTTATACAACTGAAATATCAAAATATCACAGCAATAAAAGATTGTCTATAATTCAAATACTGTTCAAAGTGCCATTATACTGAATTCACTCTTGGAAATATCCGTGTAGTATATACATGCAGGGGTGGATACAGCCTTTTGAGAAGGGGGTTGGGGTGTGCACACTTGTGCACTCTTGAGAAAGTTGGGTGCACACTTCATTTTCATGAGTTTCAATGGTCATTTAATAAACTTCCAGGACAAAAGGGGTGGTGGTGTGTGTCTGTGTGTGTGGGGGGTGGGATGGGGATATGCGCACCCCCCTCTGGATCTGCCTATGTACATGTCAATACCAAGTAAACTGTAGTGTCAGTGTTCTTCCTTAACCCCATCACCCATACTGAGAGGCAGCTGATGCGGACGTACCCGGCGGGGATGAGAATCGATTCCTCCAACTTCAACCCTGTTATATTCTGGGCTTTCGGCATCCAGATGGTGGCTCTAAACTACCAAACTGAAGGTAAGCAGGGGAGACAACCAGTAACACTCAAAACTGAAAGCTTTTATCTGCTCTTTCACATGCAGACCAGAGGCTATTGCATCATGTTCACTGATCTGACTGAAGAACACAAACACGGGACTGCTAACATCATCAAACCTGAAACATCTGAACCCTGCATCACTTTGATCTTTCCTCTCACATTAAGCTGACACACCACGATATAAGTAGAATATGTAGTGGTTGAAGTGGCATTAAACCCAACTCACTCACTAACTCCAGTGCATGCTACTGGAATCAACCACAGTGTGATGGGAAAGACTGGGATGTTATTTGGGAAAGTTTGTTTCTCTAAGCAGGGGGTTGTCTACAGGTATATTTTATGAGTGCTTCTGTCACTTCAGATACGGCCATGGCTCTGAATACTGCCATGTTTGAGGCGAATGGACACAGTGGTTACATTCTCAAGCCGCCAGTCATGTGGGCCAAGAATCATATGATGTACAACCGCTTCAATCCATGGGACAAGGAATTTGACGGGCTGCACGCCACCATCCTTACTCTCCATGTAAGTCAGACTGACAACTCTTAACTGGGAGGCTTACACTGCGTTAAACAATCAAGTTAATGGGTAGTTCCAAATGTGAATAATTATATCATTGTGGATATTTCACATAACCTGGTATTATTGATTTTGAATTTAACTTTTATTTTCAATTGAATCAGTAAAAATATAAGCTGCATTTTTTTAGAAAGCTGTTACCTAATCCAGGGGCGGTTGGGTAGCCTAATGGTTAAAACACCCACTCGAAAGACCTGGGGTCAATTCCCCACATGGGTACAATGTGTGAAGCCCATTTCTGGTGTCCCCCGCCGTGATATTGCTGGCATACTTTTAAAAGCTATGTAAACCCATACTCGATCACTCACTAATACCCAATCCGTGTAAATTACCTTTAGATTTGGTGGTGACAGTTCAAAGAGATTTTTAAAATTGATACAAGTTGCTGGTTGATATTAACATGACTGAATCTACAAACTTGTTTGTATGAGTTATCAACTATAATATCTTCAAATTAAAGCGGTTAAAAAATGAAACCACATTGTTTCAAAAAGCTGATGTAAGACTGGCTTGAAAGTCCATGTAGTCTACATCAATATTGGATGATGAAAGTTTGATTGTAAGAACTGAAACAAGATGGTGGTTGACCTATGTGTATGTTTTCAGATTATCTCGGGGCAGTATGTGTGTCCGAACCACACAGCCAGCACGCAGGTGGAGGTGGAGATCATCGGCATCCCGGTCGACTGTGCCAAACAGAAGACAAAAGTCATTGCAAAAAATGCCCTAAATCCAATCTGGAATGATGTCTTCACCTTCCAGGTAGGATCTCCTCACATCTTGCTTCAGATATAAATTAGTGGGATGTCTATTTGGCATCAGAAAATGTCTTCCTAGGAACATACCCGTGAAGGTCCAGGTTAGAATATTGATCTTCAGTAACCCATGCTTGTCATAAGAGGCGACTAACGGGATCGGGTGGTCAGGCTTGCTGACTTGGTTGACACATGTCATCGGTTCCCAATTGCGCAGATTGATGCTCATGCTGTTGATCACTGGATTGTCTGGTCCAGAGTCATTTATTTACAGACTGCCGGCATATAGCTGAAATATTGCTGAGTATGGCGTAAAACTTAACTCACTCACTCCCTCACTTCCTAGGAACTTTTTAGAACTGAAACTTGGTGTGCTCCTTCCCACATATGATTAATTGTCCCGACCCACGAAGGTCCGGGTTAGAATTGACCTTCAGTAACCCATGCTTGTAAGAGGTGACTAACGGGATCGGTGGTCAGGCTCGCTGACTTGTTTGATACATGTCATTGTATCCCAATTGCATAGATTGGTGCTCATGATGTTGATCAGTGGATAGTCTGGTCCAGACTTGATTATTTAAAGACCGCTGCCATTTGGCTGGAATATTGCTGAGTGCGGTGTTAAACAACAACCAACCAACCAACTAGTCCAGTCTGATTAGTACCTGTTATATATATCCATGCTGACAACAAAATATCACAAGGGTCAGGCTGTATTTACATGAATGCTGTTGTTGTTGCAGGTGCTATTTGCTGACCTCGCCTTCATCCGATTTGTTGTGACCGACACAAACACCAGCCATCTTGTCTCCCAGAAGATTGTGCCTCTGAGGTATCTCAGACCAGGTGAGTTAAATCAACAGATAATTAACTGTTTTTTTATACCTAAGTTTTAAACCATATTATGGAAGGGGATACCAGAAATGGGTTCCATACATTGTACCCATGTTGGGAATTGAACTCAAGTAGTTAGCATGATGAGCTAACACTTCAGCCATGAGACCACCCCACACTGGCAGGAGCTAGATATGATAGATAATGAAGTTATCGCATCACCAAAATGTATCATGAAATATGTTTGAGCATCCCCACCACAAGATTTGTAGACTTGGTTTTCAAGATATGGCATCAGGTGATAGCTGTTCAAGTGAATAATAACATAATCTTTATACACAATTATTATTTCACTTACTTGACATGATATCTATTTTCCATGAAATCAAAGCACTGAATCACAAAGACATCTAAAGACTTTGACTGTCTTGATCAAGTTGTATAAACAAATTTCAACACATATTCTAGTGCTCAGTTACATTGTTTATTTGGAGTCATTATTTCAACATGTGCAGTGGAGGTTTCAATAAAGTTCCAATATATCCACATAAAAATGTGTCACCTTATCCATGCAGACAAGGGACACATATATATTTCGCACTGACCCGTGAAGGTCCGGGTTAGAATTGATCTTCAGTAACCCATGCTTGTCTTATGAGGCGACTAACGGGATCGTGTGGTCAGGCTCACTGACTGGGTTGACACATGTCATCGTATCCCAATTGCGTAGATCAATGTTCATGCTGTTGATCCCTGGATTGTCTGGTCCAGACTCGATTATTTACAGACCACTGCCATATAGCTGGAATATTGCTGAGTGCAGCGTAAAACTTAACTCACTCACTCACCCACTGATGTGGCTGAAATATTGTGAGCGAGGTTTTAAAGAACAAACTAAAAAAGCAAGCCTGGAGGGTTATGCAGTTGTATTCAAAATGAGAGGGGGTGGTGGGGTAGCCTAGTGGTTAAAGCGTTTGCTCATTGGGCAAAAGACTCGGTTCGATTCCCAACATGGGTACACTGTGTGAAGCCAATTTCTGGGTCCCCCACCATGATATTGCTGGAATATTGCTAAAATTGGCCTGAAACTAATCACTTATCCATGTATGCTTGGTATTGCAGGTTACCGCCACGTCCGACTCCGCAATCCGTCCAATCAGCCACTAGAGCTGGCCACACTGTTCATCTACTCAAAACATGAGGAGGAGCTCCTTGAGCCTTGCAACAGCCTTGACATCAGTCATGCGTCAGGCCCCGGGAAACGCATGTCACTCTTTGCCAAGGTCAAGGAACTTTCAGAAGTTGCACGAGCGGACCAGGTATGACATTATTGCCTGATTAAAATATTATAAATTTAGCTGAACTGCAGGATATTAAACATGGCAAGATTACAGAATACCGGATACCTATCCGCCATTTTTATTTTGATTGAGCATTTATTTTTGCGCACTTCCATTTTGTTTCCTTAGCAACGGCACGCCATGAACGCCTTCAAGGATGTGTTGAAGCAGCGTTCAATATTAAATATTAAATATTAAACAATATTAAAGCTAAAAAAAGGTAAGATAATGGGGGTAAAGGGGGTACCCCCCTTTATTTAAAAGCCTTACCTACCTTACCTTACCAATCAAAAAACACTTACCATCCGAGTGTTCCCATACTGTAGAGTTCCATTTCCCAGCATGCATTTGAATAAAATTTCAACACACGATTACTTTTTACTCTGTTTACGTCAGTGAACGCTGTTAAAATCCTCAGTTTAGGTTTCCTACACCGGAAGTAAGGTGAGGAATTCGATTTTAACCTTATTTTTTACCTTAAATTCGTATTTTTATTGGATCGCTCGCAGGCTCGCGCTCTCTGTTTCTTCTATATATAGGAGCCTCACGCGAACAATAGAATGTATATAATAAGGTATCCGGTATTCTCTAAGTGTACCTTAAACATGCATATGTATTCAAAATTTGTTGATGGACAAAAAAGAATCTCTTTATACTTCAAACTAAAGTCATTTATGTATTTTTACATTCTCTTGAAGGCTGCAAATCCTGTTGTTACCAAACTGAAGCGTCGAATGTTTTTCATCAGTGTGTTTGGAGTTACTGCCCCTGATGAATATGTCATTCTCAAGGTCACTCAGGACACTACAGTATATGATGCCATAACACAGGTGAGTTTCTCAGGGTGTTAGTTTTCAAACAATGCCTTGATGTTAACAGACATTGGTGTTAGTCACCTACAATTGCAATGGATTTCGGTCAATACTTCACATTCCACACTTTAGACAGATAGGATTGCGGTGTTGAGGAAATTTACATCTATATATGCAGTCAAACATTATGTGTCTTGAAGTTTAAGGGACCTAAACGAATACTTTGAGTTCTGAGTACAACTAACAAGACAATAGGCCTTTGCCATGGTGAATTCAGTGTATTGGAGATTCAGATGTTTGGAACTGGAAAGTAGCTTCACATCATTGACACATCAGAGCTTAAATAATGACAAATAAAGAATGAATAGGCAGCCACTTAAGGGTAAAGTTTAAAAATTGGAACCAAAGTGTCTGACATAAAATTCCTTTGCCCCCTAGCATATAGAAACTGATGGGCAATAAGTGTGCCATATGTGTTTGATATTGGCCGAGATATACAAACATTAGCCCTGCTTTGAAGACCTGACTCCTCACTTACACATCTGTGGAGTTTTTCTTGCCTTGTTGTTCAAGTCTCTTCCTCTCTGTTGTAGTCCCTCATTAAAGTGGGTCGCCTGGAGGAGCGGGTGGGAGACTTTGTGTTGGTGGAGGATGTGCAGAGCGGCTGGGAGAAGCGGGACCAGGAGAAGGCCAGCAGTCAGAGGATCCTGGACATGACTGAGAAGGTTCTGCAGGCACAGAACAAGTGGAAGGGAGCAGGACGCTTCATCCTCCGTAGACTCAGTGATGTAAGTTCTTTGTGTAATAAACGTCATGATGTGTCATCCTCCGTAGACTCAGTGATGTAAGTTGCATCAAGTAAGATACACTGGGACATGTCAACCTCATCAGAATCAGAGTCGGTGGACTCTCTGGGTCTTGTAAACACTCACAGTTACATCTGTCGGTAGAGACACTACATCTGACATTGGCTCATTGTTTCATCTTTCTGTTCTCCTTATCTGTTCCAGGATCCCAGCAGCAGAGCGTGGGTGACCACATTGCTGAAAGACCAGAAGGTGGGCTAATTTTTGTCAAACAATTCAATTTGATTCAAGTATGAAAATGTGAAGTTGGACTCTACTAAGGGACTGGTCATTTATTATAGGGAGAGCCGCAGGAAAAGCTGTTGCATATATTAGGGGATGCTGTGATAAAATGTTATATAATATTCTTTCTGTGTTTTTTTCCAAATATGACACAGTCCTCAGACTAATTACCCCGCCCCCATATTAAATAAGCAATCTGTCAGCCTGTCACGAGATATATGTACACCAACTGGAAACACACTGATGTATTCTGTCTACAGCGTAAACATGACCTGGAGTCGGACACGACTGACTGGGACTCTCTGGAGCACATGTTTGTGGTGTGTGTGTACAATGTGTCACCAGAACAACCATACACAGTCTTCAAGGCCCCAGTCACCAGCACAGCCCAGGACATCATTACACAGGTAGGTGGAGCTGTCTGTCATATCACTGAAGTGACTGAAGCTACCCCAGATATACCTGGTACTGGGTAGATTCTGGGTCACATAATGACTGACTGACTGAGTTTGGTTTTATGCTGCTTTTAGCAATATTCCAGCAACATTCACAGCGGGGGACACCAGAAATGGGCTTCACACATTGTACCAATGTGGGGATTCGAACCCGGGCCTTCGGCATGACGAGCCAATGCTGTAACCATTAGGCTACCCCACCGCCCCCACATAATGAAAGTAGTGATGGAGCGATTATTGAAGTAGTGATGAAAACTTCTCTGAAAATACACCCTTCAGTATATGTGGGTAAATTCTGGGTCTCATCGTTAAAGTAGTTGTCCAGAAGAATATGTCTCACTTTATTAAGGCAAACAAGGAAAATCATGTTTTTTCATTTTGAGTTCAAGATTTACTTTATTAGATTTTTTCAACAAGAGAAAAGACATCCTGTACATATTTGCCAAAATGTCACTGTGACAGAATGTTTTGTTCAATCAGGCCATGATGAAGTCCCGACGAGCAAACACAGATGATCCCCGCAACTTTGTTCTGGTTGAAGAACTTGAGCTTCCATGTGTCAATGACAGCCAATCAGGGACAAGCAGACGGAAAGGCAGTGAGCGTTGTGAAAGTCGTGTGTTAGCCGATGACGAGAATGTACATCAGGCCCAGACAGAGTGGAAGACAAACGGAAGGTTCATGTTGGTTTCGCGGGAAACGGCAGGGGGAGAGGAACTTGGGGTGAGATATAGCTGATATATCAGTATGGAATATAGGCTGCCTATCTCATACATTTAAGTGAGCATTTCGTGGAAATGATGAAACTTTGTCCACTTGTGTTAGAGGTAGAGATGGAATATTGTATGTGGAAAGATGAAGGATTTTACACCTTTTAGTGAGTTTATTTTTATGCAACTTTTAGCAATATACCAACAATATCACAGCAGGGCACACCAGAAATGGGCTTCGTACATTGTACCCATGTGGGGAATCGAACCTGGGTGTTTGGCGTGACGAGTGAACGCTTTAACCACTAGGCTCCACCATGACCTCGGATTCAGTGTGGTGAAGTGACACATTCATGTCTGTGTGATGTCAATATTTCACAGCAACTGACATTATTGAATTGGAATTACTTGCAATTGGTCTATTAAGTGGTCACCATGAATTCCAGCAAGATGGCTGATGCACCATTTGGCTGTATTAACTTTCTAACTTGTTTACTGATTGATGCAAAATAAAGCAATATTCACTCATTTGCATATTTATCAACTGATGTAACTTTGATAACAGGAGAAGAGGCGCAGTCTCCCACTGCCTGTCAAGGTTCTGCCAAAGTCCTCTTGTGGGTCCCTGGCCAAAAGGATCGGATCCAAGAAGATTGTAAAGCAACACTTGATAGGAGAGAGGATGGCTCAGCTCCCACAAACACCAGGTGAGTGTTCAGTAATACAAGCATCTTTGTACAGTTAATATCTTAACAGACTGCCTCCATGGTGTAGTGGTTAGAGCGTCCGCCCGGAGAGCGGAAGGTCGCGGGTTCGATCCCCGGTCGCGTCATACCAAAAGACGTTAAAATAAGGTACTTGTTGGTCTCAGTCTGGCGCTCGGCATTAATGTGTACAACAAGGACTGGTCGGCTCGGAGTCAGTATAATGTGTCTGAGCGGGGTATTCATGCTTCACTGCGGCATGGTATCTCAGTGAGCTAGCACTATAAAACCAGCTTAAGTCTGGGCTAGTACAAGCAGCCGCACATACACATACACACGCATGCACGTCGTCATATGAGCGAAATAGTCTCAAGTACGACGTAAAACCCAATTTCACCTCACCTAATATCTTAACATCGTGCCCGTCATCTCACATGCCACAGTTTGTTATGCAGAGTAGCCTCCCATAAGCATGCAAGGATCCAGTGATTATGGGTTTTAATCCCAGATTTATCCTGATCTTGAACCTTGGTTCATCAGAACCATACCTTGATTTTTTTAAAGAATAAGTCTGCAGGAGCCTCTGCTTATCACATGAGCCAAGTAAACAGGTGGGAAGGCGAGAATGTATGGATATCTTCAACTTCTTTATTTTGGGACTGCCTCCGTGGTGTAGTGGTTGGAGCGTCCGCCCGGAGAGAGGAAGGTCGCGGGTTCGATCCCCGACCGCATCATACCAAAAGACGTTAAAATATGGTACTTGTTGGTCCCTGCCTGGCGTTCGGCATTAATGGGTACAACAAGGACTGGTCGGCTCGGAGTCAGTATAATGTGTCTGAGTGGGGTATTCATGCTTCACTGCGGCATGGTATCTCAGTGGGCTAGCACTATAAAACCAGCTTCAGTCTGGGCTAGTACAAGCAGCCGCACCTACACATACACACGCATGCACGTCGTCATATGAGCGAAATATTCTCAAGCACGACGTTAAACCCAATTTCACCTCACCTCACCTCACCTCACCTCACCTCACCTCACCTGTTTATTTTGAGGAACACGACATTTCATATCACCTGGTTAAGGAGTAAACATTATGTTCCTCAAATTAGAAAAGTTGACATCCATAAATTCTTGCTTTCATGTGTTTCACTTCACATGTAAACAGGTGTGAAGGCAAGAATTTATAAATGAATGTCATCAACTTTTGTATTTTGAGGAATATTAAGTTTCATTTCACCTCATGAAAGGGTAAGAACATACTCCGAAACATCGTTTTCCTCAAAATATAAAAGTTGACATCCAGGTTTTGATTGTGAGGTTTGGTGGGTGATTGTGTGTCATCATGCAGAGATTGTTGCTCATAGTGTTGGCCATCGGATTGCCTGGCCAAGATAAGTGCTGATGTGATAAAGCTAGAAAATTGCTGATCAGGGTGTAATGCAGCATTCACAATCCCATCCTGTTCTTATCTTCTCATCCTTATATACTTTGACTTCTATCTTGCAGACCAGATACGGAAATCCATCAGTTTCCCATCTCAGGTGAACAACACTAACCTGGTTGCCACGGCAACAGCCTCATCACGGACACACACACATAATGACAAACCAGGCATGTTCAAGATAAAGAAGTTGTCTCGCCTCAACTTCAAACTGGGGAAATGAAGGCTTGAAATACCAGACACTATGTTTCAACATTCCATTTACCAAGGTAGACAACTCTGTCACCTTCTGATTCTGCGTTCAGATTCAGAAAAAAAATCATTTTGATCAAAAGATCAAGGTTGAGTGGTGAGGATGAAAAAAATGCTGACAATGTATTTTGAAGTCAAGGCCTTGGTACCTAACGACGGCATTCTGCTTGTTTACCTGAACTGAATGGCTTTGTCAGCCATGACTGAGCCAAGTGGGCTGTATTTCACAAGGATCGGACATTTCAGTGCTATTCTGTTGGGTTGTGCAATGTAAACATGGTATTGGATTTGTGATATTCCTGGCAATCGTCAACATTGGAGACCTGAATCGATTGCCCCATGTGTGAATAACAAGAACAACAACATGGCTTGGAGGCCATCATGGGTTGAATTGTAGCCTTTATTCCTACTTCCAGTCTTTCTGTAATAACAGATGATAAAATGGGCAATATCCCTTGAAATGACACATGACACTGCCATCTGATTGGATAATGGTGATGTATAAAAGGCATTGATTGGATGCAAGATTTGATTGGACCAGTACAGGATTTCTTATTGGTTAAAACCAACAGGGCAATACCCTCCGATTGGATGAGAGAATTATGCTGTGATGACCATTTTCTCAATCAAAACACCATATGGTCTATATTTATTATTGCACATTTGTGAGAGAAATTAGAAATATTATAGTGAATTTGCAATTTTCCATGCTGTGGCAATATCTCCATCTTTGTACTTTTCTTATTCATGAAGACATGACACTACAGTTGTTTCAGTTGATGGGAAGTATTTCCAGCACCATCAGTCTTCAGGAAAATGTTATTGTATTGAGTAAACATTCTTGAACATGATTCATTATTTATTTCATAACTTATTGTGATTAATATGTTTACTTTTGTATGTGGAGAAAATACAACATACTGATAGCCTGAAGTCACACAATTACACACTAAAGAGGTGAACAAAATAATGTGGATGGTTCATTTCTGTCAACTCAGCAAATATGTGTTCTTTAGTCAGCATCAAACTGCATTTTGACTTGTGAGACTTGACTGATAGTCTGTACGATACAGAGAGACAGGCTGTATGCTGAAAATAACTGAGGTTGTTGGGTGCATTAAACATCAATACAGCAGGTGCAAATATATAACATCCAGACAACAGGTGATGGGTGCATCTCACATCCAGACACCAGGTGTTGAGTGCATGTTGCACCCAGAAAGAATGTTGAGGGCAGATCACATTCAGACACCAGGTGCTGAGTACATGTCACACCCCAAAAAGAATGTTGAGGGCAGATCACATCCAGACACCAGGTGTTGAGTACATGTCACACCCCAGAAAGAATGTTGAGGGCAGGTCACATCCAGACACCAGGGTGTTGAGTACATGTCACCACCCCGGAAAGAATGTTGAGGGCAGATCACATCCAGACACCAGGGTGTTGAGTACATGTCACACCCCAGAAAGAATTCTAAGGCAGGTCACATCCAGACACCAGGTGCTGGGTGCATGTTGCACCCCAGAAAGACTGTCGAGGGCAGGCCACACTCAGACACCAGGTGTTGAGTACATGTCACAGCCCAGAAAGAATGTCCAGGACAGGTCACACTCAGACACCAGGTGTTGAGTACATGTTACACCCCAGAAAGAATTCTAGGGCAGGTCACAGTCAGACACCAGGTCTTCAGTGTCTTATGTCTCATCCAGACACCTGCATGTCACATTCAGTCCCCAGTAGTGTAACACCAGGTGTTCTATGTATATCACACCCAAGTACCATTTCCTCAGTAAATGTCACACCCGCACAATACATGCCTTACAGTGTGGAATATATTCCAATAACCATCCAAGTTTTCTTTAGAAGGGGAAAACAAATGTATTACATTGTTTGAGAGAATAGAATGTTAGCTGTCAACTGCCAAATGTCCAGTATCCTTCATCACAGAATTTACCACAGAATTTCTCTCCAGTGAAAAGATATAATTTTGTTTTCAAAATTTCAAAAAGATATACATGTATGTGTCCCAAGTATTTGGAACATAAAGATTAGTACAACTAATTAATTTGACATCCCAAACGTAAATTGTTGTTTTGGTCTAGAATGTTAGTAAATGAGTTTTTCGTGTCTTGTTAATGGGATGTACATTGTTTGAATACATGAATATTATATACTTGAAGTATTTGACTTGTCTTTCCACTCTGGACAACTGATGACGACTATGATGAGCAGTGTGATGGAAACAAGTGCTTTTGCTGTGACATTTTGTTTAACTACTGGAAACAAACATACCTAGGCACCTCCTGTCAAAGTCAGTTGGTTTTTGTTCCCTCATTTCAAATCATTTATCAGGTCACCTGGACCAATGTGTCCGTTTACCAGTATTGAAACATCAAAGTCTAGTCATGTATACAATGTTAATTGTACAAATGAATTGAGTGAGAGAATATTTAGCAGGAATGGACAGTATTCTAGATGTGTCATATTGCTGAGCTTTTATGTAGGACACCTGGTTTTGAGTGCATGTACCATCAAGACACCAGGTGTTGAGATGACACATACCAAGACACCATGTGTTTAGTGTGAGTCAACACTAGGACCAGGTGTTGAATATATGTACTAAGATACCAGGTTTTGAGTGCATGTACCATCAAGACACCAGGTGTTCAGTGAATATAACACCCAGACACTAGCCATTGGCACCATTCAGCTGGAATATTGCCTAAAAGTGACATATCACCCTGATATTCACTCATTTACTCATGCAAGCCCTGGGTTTGAGTTTCAAAGACTTTAATATGAGGTTCGCTGTTCAGGACCATGTAGATTTTGCAATCAATAACAACCTGTTCATGTTTTCAAGGACAATGTCATTTTGTTTGTAAAACTGTTTGTCACTTTAATGTTTTGTTTTAAACATTTTTTTGTACAAATGTACAACTCCACCAAGAAAAGAAAGCCTTATGGATCACAATGGAAAACCTTTGTATCCCCCTGGCTTTTGGAATTATCTGCCACATATGACCTTTCTCAAATGTTAATGTCTACCTAGACTGCAGACAAAATGTCAGTTTTATTACCCATCTTTTACAGCATTCTAATACCGATTTCTCTTTTGTTATCTCTAAAAAACTGCTAGTGCCCATTAGTGTCCCCCCTATACTTATGAAGAAAGAGATGCCTAACACCATCCCAATATGCTTTTTGCTGCTTGATAAGATGCCATAAATAATGAAATAATTAAAAGGGAATGTCTCCATCACATGACCCTTTTCAACATTTTTTATGCCAAATCATTTTTGTATAGCCATAAAGGGAGGCAATTCTTTTCATCCAATCTAAATGAAGTAGGTGTGGGCTCTTGAAGACAATGTTTTTGAAACAGTTCGCTTTCATTTTTTTAATCTAAAATTTGTTTTTGACCAAAAGAGAGTGCCACAGTACATGGAACACGTTTTAGTGTTGATGTCTTGGTGCCTAGAAACAACAGGCTGCATGTAATATGCTCAGTAATTAAATAGCCTGATTTGATTCATTTGCATTCTGAACTCAGCAGTTACATTTGTTTTTGAGATACAGAAATTAGATATTCTTGCCTGATGAAGACATCATGCATTCAACACTGAGAGTAGTTCCCCTTGGATTGTCCAGGAGTCTGAGTTTGAACATGGCAGTTGATTTCTTTGGTCAGGGTGTGTGTACAAAACAAGAAGTCCTCTCTGTGATAATTGTTAACTTTACTTTGTTTTCATATTTTCCATTCACATATTCCTGTTGGATCTAGAAATCTTTCATGCCAAAATACTTAATGCCTTTGTAAACATATGTTGAAGATCCTTCAATGGTTTTTAGACTGAGTAGACTCACATGTATATAGTGTAGAGTTCACTGAAGCCAGTGAATTATGCTATACAATTTATACTGAGACCCAATAAGATATTACGTAGTCTATCATTTAGTATTATTCTCATATATATTTAGATATATCAGGGAATTCATGATTTGATACATTTCGCAAATTAAAGTCACTCCATGAAATTATAATTTATTCTTTAAAACTCTCATAAAGACAGACCATTATTTGTTCTAGTTTATACAGTTAAAGGTGCTTATATTCCAAAATGTGAGAGTTGAAATATGGCCTAAAAAAAAATGTTGTGGTTCCGATTACCCGACCGACCCTTGAATTCTGGTGCCTACCCTATCTTTTTTAGGTGGTATGAATAAAATAAGCTTTTAGATACCATTGTTTTTTCCCGTCACCGACGGACATCGGTCACTCTGATAGAGAAATTGACATGATGACCGCAAGCTTGATGAATAAACAATTACACATTGATAAATGTGTTATTAGTTTGTACTTTACTTCTAAAAAAATGTTTACAAAAAAAAATCCTATCTACCTACCCTAAATTTCAAAGAGGTGTAATCGAAACCACAACATTTGTTTTATTTGGCCTATTCTTACAAATTTGATTTAATTTTCTTTTTTTGAAGTACAGAGATAACAAAATGCAAATAAACAATGTTCAAACTGTCAGCATAAATGATTTTCTTTCATAGCTATATTTTGGGTTTAAATTGAAGTTTTTCATTTTAGGTACAGCTCATTAATAACAAGACAGAATAATGGTCTTGCCTTGCCTTCTCCATTTGTCCCAGGCTGAGTGATAGCTGCAAGAGTTATCGGTCATTCTGTGCTGGTCACATATGTACTATTTCACTGTTATTGTTTTTCAAATTGTTGTGTTTGCAAGAAAATGTTTATGCAAATATTTGGTCACACGCAGACATTTGTGCATTCCAGTTAAAAAGCAGATAATACTGACATTATTTGTGGTTTGTCATATATTTATGGTATCATGTAATTGGAAACATTTAAAATTAGGATGTTATGCAATACTTGGCTGATTCATTTGCTTCATGTGACAGTCTCTGCTTCCCTGTAGTCTTTATATGTTGCCCATTTTTATAAAAAATTATTTTATACAAAAATATACAAACTTTATTAAGGATCCGATAAAAATGTTTTCATGTCGCCAAAAATGACTTCAGTCCAAGAAGCACAATGTGAGGGGTTTATGAATGCCTTTTCGGAATGTAAGAAAGTACCACCTACATTTGTTTGCTAACTCTTGCCATGGTTCCAATTTCAATCAGAAATGGATAAAATTCATCTGTAACTTTTGAGCAGATTTTGGGTACGAGGATACAGTGATTGGGACACAGCTGGGGTAGAACTTTATATGTGATGAGAGGTTGAATATTTAGTGGTCTTTCAGCAGTCTTGGATGTTATACTTATTGGTACAAATAAGGCAACATAACGAAAGAATTTACATGACAGAAAGTTTTGCTGCATTCTAACTGCCTTGATCTAGGATTTTGGAGCAGGGGGTGCACATAAATCATGAAATCCAAAGGTTAGGGGGACATGTTTCTCATGGAAATGTTTTTGGGGAGAAGGGTGCACACCCCACCTCTAGATCTACCCTGGCTATATAATACTCAAAAGAAGTTAGGAACAGACAGATTAACAAAAATATGAAAACTTCATGTGTTCTTTCACTCTTTTTTACTTTTCCACTACATTGCTATGAATTTTTGGGCCATAACTGGTGTATATTATGTATGCTGTGTCAAGGGAACGCATCATTTAAATGTGATCCCCTATTTCTTTTCATCAGTATGTTTTGAATAGTGTTTACAGATTTTGTGTTTTATCATATGGTGGTGTATATAACCATTTAGCAAAAAGACCTGAGTTTTCGAGTAAACTTTGACTGTAACAGTTCTTGCAGGAATTATCTAAATGTATAAAATGGTCCTTTTTCCTTACCTTTGGGGTTTGCTGCCAAAAGGAGTGGTACCAGTCGTATCCTGAATGTCAACACTGAAAATGCCAAGAATATCTTCTTATAATTTCATTCTTTGGTCTTCCTAAGAAGCTATAGTTTTGATTTGATCATAAAATCATAAGATTGTGAAAGGTGTTTGCAAAAGCTCTTACTTGGGAGTTTTAAGATTTGAGCAAAATAATTTTGGAGGGAGGCCTTTTTTGTGTCTATGACACAGAAAGATGTTTTGAAGGGTCACCTTATAAGTGAACACCATGTGTTCCTAGTTCCCATGGTAACTAGCTGTCGATGTTTTGGACACTGTGATCTATAGCTTATGGCAGTATCACTTCGATGTTCTGATGCACTGCGTTACTGGAACATAACGTGTCACTTTTAATCTTGTGTTCCTGAAATCAGATCTGTACATAGCACTGTGTTACTTGCAGGATGTACACCTCTTAACACTTCAAATATGTAAATGTCATGCAAAGTCCAAACCTGTTATACACAGTTGAAAAATGATAAAATTATTTCTATTAAGTAGTTTTAGAGCATTAAATTGTTTGTTATAAAGGTAAATATTGGTTTTGTTAAAGGGATACACAAAAGAACTGTCTCAGCAGCAACTGCTGAACATACACTTGTTTATTGGTACCAAATGTCTCCAAATTTCTGTTGAAATCTTTTTATCTGTTATTGTTATTTCCATTTGGAAGTCAGCGCACTCACATCACAACTGCAGTGAGATAAACTTTCAAAGTTTGTTAACCATGTTTTTTATTGTTTTGCCACTTTTAAAACAATCACTTTAATTTTCTTCATAGATACATCCTTTGCATCCTTAACCTGGTATCAGTTGTTGTTTCATGTACATCTTCATAATGCATTTCAATGTAAAAGCATTAAGTATTCACACTGCTGGTTGGTCATCAATTGTGGCAATGGCTCCAGCCTGTTTTTTAGATGTCATTTTGTAATAATTTTTTAAGTATATCGGGTATTTTCATATCTTCACTAGATTAGTATTCATATTCATAAAAATGCCCAATTCTAAGTTAATTCTCTACTGTACATGAGCAAATGTAAAAAGTAATTATCTTGTTGCATGGGGGACGTCCCATTGTTGATATAAAGGACATATAAATGTTCTCGACACATAGAATTGGAACAATATTATTATGGAAACTCATGTCAGCCAAAGTTTGTCCCATATACCTCAATGCCCTTTACATATCAATATATCTTTCAGTATATTGATATATTGAGAGCTTGACGGTTAAAGGACCATGAGAAGCTGGGTTTTTTAATAAGATATACATTTGAGGTATATTTGTACTTTGAATAGATCTTGTAACATAGAAACGCATAATTTGGACGTGAGTTTCCAAGGTACTTTATCTCACTGAGGGGTGTGATACTGTGACTGTCAACAAGGCTACACGCATGTAGTCTTCAGTTGTATGTGCATCTGTATAAATGTATATATTTAGTCACAGTTGCATTGACCAGAGTTTCATTGAAAACGTTGAAAATATTTGAAATAACATATCAAAATAATAAATGTCTCTGAACAATTGTTGAGTGTTCTTGTGTATGTTATTCAAATATTCATAATATATTCAAATATATGCAAAACAGCATTACTAGGGAGTAATCAGTCTCGATTAGCCAACCAGAGAGATTTGTGAGGTATAAATGGTAAAACAGCAATGAAAAATTATAATGGATAACTGAAAATCTGTGATGACGCCAGGTGTTTGCAAAATGAGACAAGTAGCTCCTGCCGTGCGATGGTGGCATCTATAGAAACTAGATTGTAAACTGATGGACCAAGAATCCAGTCAAAACTCAATACCAGAGAATAAGCAGTGTCAAATATTTTCCACAACTGATGCCAAAAAGGTAAAAGCAGCAGGGTGGGTCGCAGAAACCACAGGAATGGGTCCAGGGTGCTATTGTACAAAACAACCTTAGCTCTAAGACTACCTTGAGTCTATGTAAGGTATGGGAGTTATGGTCACCTTAGCTATAAGTCTATGTTAAGGTATGGGAGTTAAGGTCACCTTAAGCTAAGACTACCTTTAGTCTATGTTAAGGTATGGGAGTTACGGTCACCTTAGCTCTAAGACTACCTTGAGTCTATGTTAAGGTATGGGAGTTACGGTCACCTTAGCTCTAAGACTACCTTGAGTCTATGTAAAGGTATGGGAGTTACGGTCACCTTAGCTCTAAGACTACCTTGAGTCTATGTTAAGGTATGGGAGTTACGGTCACCTTAGCTCTAAGACTACCTTGAGTCTATGTAAAGGTATGGGAAGGTCACCTTGAGCTAAGACTACCTTGAGTCTATGTTAAGGTATGGGAGTTCACGGTCACCTTAGCTCTAAGACTACCTTGAGTCTATGTTAAGGTATGGGAGTTATGGTCACCTTAGCTCTAAGACTACCTTGAGTCTATGTAAAAGGTATAGGAGTTACGGTCACCTTAAAGCTTAGACTACCTTGAGTCTATGTTAAGGTATGGGAGTTATGGTCACCTTAGCTCTAAGACTACCTTGAGTCTATGTAAAGGTATGGGAGTTACGGTCACCTTAGCTCTAAGACTACCTTGAGTCTATGTTAAGGTATGGGAGTTATGGTCACCTTAGCTCTAAGACTACCTTGAGTCTATGTTAAGGTATGGGAGTTATGGTCACCTTAGCTCTAAGACTACCTTGAGTCTATGTTAAGGTATGGGAGTTATGGTCACCTTATCGCTAAGATCAGCCTTGAACAGCATGCTGAGATGACATCTTTACCTGGGCATGATCTTTATGATGGGGTTAATAACTTGGTCAGACTGACAAGACGTCTGACTTCGGATCAGGTCTGTTATTCGAAACCCAGAAGAAGACTCTGAAATTTTATGGACACTACACAAACATTGACTTAAAAGAATTATAGGCAAATTGTTTACATCAAGGAATATTTTTAAAAATGTAGCATATAAACTAACTCGCTCATGTACTCGCTCATTCCTCTGGATGTACAGTACAAATATTCACTAGGATATGACAATAGTGTCCTAATGATGATGTGGGTAAGAATTAATCTTCACCAGCCCATGTTTGATCGGGCAGTTAGACACACTAGTTTGGTATACACCTCAACTAAGTAAATCACTGCTCAATGTCAATCACTGGTTTATCTGGTCCAGGTCTCATCATTCACAGTCTGAATGGCATATCACTGGATTATTGCAGAATGTGTTCAACAACAAACAGTCGTGGAAGATGCCTCAAGAGCCATATGTTTATGATTTCCACAAAATACAGTTCTTTGATACAATGTATTCCAGTCTGAGACAGATGAACAGTATCTAATATCATGACTTGCATTACAAGGCTCTTACCAAAAGCAAGATGTATTAAGGGCATATTCTACCTTGGAAATGGCTAAACTCTAAATGATTAAAACTTTTAACTATTGATGAACTATTTCTTGGGACATTTAGAATTTATATTGCATTACTTTTAGTATTTCAGTATCCATAAAAGCAAAATTTGTGATATAATGACTGCTTTCTCAAAAACAGCAATATGCAACAAAAAAAGTGAAAGTATTATATATTCCACACATACCAACAAAGTGGCATCATGGTGAAAGTATTCCATACACATCAACAAATCAAAGTGGCATTATGGTGAAAGTATTCCACACACATCAACAAAGTGGCATCATGTTGAAGTATTCCACACACATCAACAAAGTGGCATCATGGTGAAAGTATTCCACACACATCAACAAAGTGGCATCATGGTGAAAGTATTCCACACACATCAACAAAGTGGCATCATGGTGAAAGTATTCCACACACATCAACAAAGTGGCATCATGGTGAAAGTATTCCACACATATCAACAAAGTGGCATCATGGTGAAAGTATTCCAACACACATCAACAAAGTGGCATCATGGTGAAAGTATTCCACACACATCAACAAAGTGGCATCATGGTGAAAGTATTCCACACACATCAACAAAGTGGCATCATGGTGAAAGTATTCCACACACATCAACAAAGTGGCATCATGGTGAAAGTATTCCACACACATCAACAAAGTGGCATCATGGTGAAAGTATTCCACACACATCAACAAAGTGGCATCATGGTGAAAGTATTCCACACACATCAACAAAGTGGCATCATGGTGAAAGTATTCCACACACATCAACAAAGTGGCATCATGGTGAAAGTATTCCACACACATCAACAAAGTGGCATCATGGTGAAAGTATTCCACACACATCAACAAAGTGGCATCATGGTGAAAGTATTCCACACACATCAACAAAGTGGCATCATGGTGAAAGTATTCCACACACATCAACAAAGTGGCATCATGGTGAAAGTATTCCACACACATCAACAAAGTGGCATCATGGTGAAAGTATTCCACACACATCAACAAAGTGGCATCATGGTGAAAGTATTCCACAACACATCAACAAAGTGGCATCATGGTGAAAGTATTCCACACACATCAACAAAGTGGCATCATGGTGAAAGTATTCCACACACATCAACAAAGTGGCATCATGGTGAAAGTATTCCACACACATCAACAAAGTGGCATCATGGTGAAAGTATTCCACACACATCAACAAAGTGGCATCATGGTGAAAGTATTCCACACACATCAACAAAGTGGCATCATGGTGAAAGTATTCCACACACATCAACAAAGTGGCATCATGGTGAAAGTATTCCACACACATCAACAAAGTGGCATCATGGTGAAAGTATTCCACACACATCAACAAAGTGGCATCATGGTGAAAGTATTCCACACACATCAACAAAGTGGCATCATGGTGAAAGTATTCCAACACACATCAACAAAGTGGCATCATGGTGAAAGTATTCCACACACATCAACAAAGTGGCATCATGGTGAAAGTATTCCACACACATCAACAAAGTGGCATCATGGTGAAAGTATTCATCAACAAAGTGGCATCATGGTGAAAGTATTCCACACAATCAACAAAGTGGCATCATGGTGAAAGTATTCCACACACATCAACAAAGTGGCATCATGGTGAAAGTATTCCACACACATCAACAAAGTGGCATCATGGTGAAAGTATTCCACACACATCAACAAAGTGGCATCATGGTGAAAGTATTCCACACATAATATCAACAAAGTGGCATCATGGTGAAAGTATTCCACACACATCAACAAAGTGGCATCATGGTGAAAGTATTCCACACACAACAATCAACACATCAACAAAGTGGCATCATGGTGAAAGTATTCCACACACATCAACAAAGTGGCATCATGGTGAAAGTATTCCACACACATCAACAAAGTGGCATCATGGTGAAAGTATTCCACACACATCAACAAAGTGGCATCATGGTGAAAGTATTCCACACACATCAACAAAGTGGCATCATGGTGAAAGTATTCCACACACATCAACAAAGTGGCATCATGGTGAAAGTATTCCAAAGCACATCAACAAAGTGGCATCCACACACATCAACAAAGTGGCATCATGGTGAAAGTATTCACACACATCAACAAAGTGGCATCATGGTGAAAGTATTCCACACACATCAACAAAGTGGCATCATGGTGAAAGTATTCCACACACATCAATCAACAAAGTGGCATCATGGTGAAAGTATTCCACACATATCAACAAAGTGGCATCATGGTGAAAGTATTCCACACACATCAACAAAGTGGCATCATGGTGAAAGTATTCCACACACATCAACAAAGTGGCATCATGGTGAAAGTATTCCACACACATCAACAAAGTGGCATCATGGTGAAAGTATTCCACACACATCAACAAAGTGGCATCATGGTGAAAGTATTCCACAACACATCAACAAAGTGGCATCATGGTGAAAGTATTCCACACACATCAACAAAGTGGCATCATGGTGAAAGTATTCCACACACATCAACAAAGTGGCATCATGGTGAAAGTATTCCACACACATCAACAAAGTGGCATCATGGTGAAAGTATTCCACACACATCAACAAAGTGGCATCATGGTGAAAGTATTCCACACACATCAACAAAGTGGCATCATGGTGAAAGTATTCATCAACACACATCAACAAAGTGGCATCATGGTGAAAGTATTCCACAAACATCAACAAAGTGGCATCATGGTGAAAGTATTCCACAACACATCAACAAAGTGGCATCATGGTGAAAGTATTCCACACACATCAACAAAGTGGCATCATGGTGAAAGTATTCCACACACATCAACAAAGTGGCATCATGGTGAAAGTATTCCACACACATCAACAAAGTGGCATCATGGTGAAAGTATTCCACACACATCAACAAAGTGGCATCATGGTGAAAGTATTCCACACACATCAACAAAGTGGCATCATGGTGAAAGTATTCCACACACATCAACAAAGTGGCATCATGCATGAAAAAGTATCCACAAACATCAACAAAGTGGCATCATGGTGAAAGTATTCCACACACATCAACAAAGTGGCATCATGGTGAAAGTATTCCACACACATCAACAAAGTGGCATCATGGTGAAAGTATTCCACACACATCAACAAAGTGGCATCATGGTGAAAGTATTCCACACACATCAACAAAGTGGCATCATGGTGAAAGTATTCCACACACATCAACAAAGTGGCATCATGGTGAAAGTATTCCACACACATCAACAAAGTGGCATCATGGTGAAAGTATTCCACACACATCAACAAAGTGGCATCATGGTGAAAGTATTCCACACACATCAACAAAGTGGCATCATGGTGAAAGTATTCACACACACATCAACAAAGTGGCATCATGGTGAAAGTATTCCACACACATCAACAAAGTGGCATCATGGTGAAAGTATTCCACACACATCAACAAAGTGGCATCATGGTGAAAGTATTCCACACACATCAACAAAGTGGCATCATGGTGAAAGTATTCCACACACATCAACAAAGTGGCATCATGGTGAAAGTATTCCACACACATCAACAAAGTGGCATCATGGTGAAAGTATTCCACAAACATCAACAAAGTGGCATCATGGTGAAAGTATTCCACACACATCAACAAAGTGGCATCATGGTGAAAGTATTCCACACACATCAACAAAGTGGCATCATGGTGAAAGTATTCCACACACATCAACAAAGTGGCATCATGGTGAAAGTATTCCACACACATCAACAAAGTGGCATCATGGTGAAAGTATTCCACACACATCAACAAAGTGGCATCATGGTGAAAGTATTCCACACACATCAACAAAGTGGCATCATGGTGAAAGTATTCCACACACATCAACAAATTAAAGTGGCATCATGGTGAAAGTATTCCACACACATCAACAAAGTGGCATCATGGTGAAAGTATTCCACACACATCAACAAAGTGGCATCATGCTGAAAGTATTCAACACACATCAACAAAGTGGCATCATGGTGAAAGTATTCAACACTAAACAACAAATCAAAGTGGCATCATGGTGAAAGTATTCCACAAACATCAACAAAGTGGCATCATGGTGAAAGTATTCCACAAACATCAACAAAGTGGCATCATGGTGAAAGTATTCCACAAACATCAACAAAGTGGCATCATGGTGAAAGTATTCCACAAACATCAACAAAGTGGCATCATGGTGAAAGTATTCAACACACATCAACAAAGTGGCATCATGGTGAAAGTATTCCACACACATCAACAAAGTGGCATCATGGTGAAAGTATTCCACAAACATCAACAAAGTGGCATCATGGTGAAAGTATTCCACAAGCATCAACAAAGTGGCATCATGGTGAAAGTATTCCACACACATCAACAAAGTGGCATCATGCTGAAAGTATTCCACAAACATCAACAAAGTGGCATCATGGTGAAAGTATTCCACACACATCAACAAAGTGGCATCATGGTGAAAGTATTCAACACACATCAACAAAGTGGCATCATGGTGAAAGTATTCCACACACATCAACAAAGTGGCATCATGGTGAAAGTATTCCACAAACATCAACAAAGTGGCATCATGGTGAAAGTATTCCACAAACATCAACAAAGTGGCATCATGGTGAAAGTATTCCACAAACATCAACAAAGTGGCATCATGCTGAAAGTATTCCACAAACATCAACAAAGTGGCATCATGCTGAAAGTATTCCACAAACATCAACAAAGTGGCATCATGCTGAAAGTATTCCACACACATCAACAAAGTGGCATCATGGTGAAAGTATTCCACACACATCAACAAAGTGGCATCATGGTGAAAGTATTCCACAAGCATCAACAAAGTGGCATCATGCTGAAAGTATTCCACAAACATCAACAAAGTGGCATCATGGTGAAAGTATTCCACAAACATCAACAAAGTGGCATCATGCTGAAAGTATTCCACACACATCAACAAAGTGGCATCATGGTGAACGTATTCAACACACATCAACAAATTAAAGTGGCATCATGGTGAAAGTATTCCACAAACATCAACAAAGTGGCATCATGGTGAAAGTATTCCACACACATCAACAAAGTGGCATCATGCTGAAAGTATTCAACACACATCAACAAAGTGGCATCATGGTGAAAGTATTCAACACTAAACAACAAATCAAAGTGGCATCATGGTGAAAGTATTCCACAAACATCAACAAAGTGGCATCATGGTGAAAGTATTCCACAAACATCAACAAAGTGGCATCATGGTGAAAGTATTCCACAAACATCAACAAAGTGGCATCATGGTGAAAGTATTCCACAAACATCAACAAAGTGGCATCATGGTGAAAGTATTCCACAAACATCAACAAAGTGGCATCATGTTGAAAGTATTCCACAAACATCAACAAAGTGGCATCATGCTGAAAGTATTCCACACACATCAACAAAGTGGCATCATGCTGAAAGTATTCCACAAGCATCAACAAAGTGGCATCATGGTGAAAGTATTCCACAAACATCAACAAAGTGGCATCATGGTGAAAGTATTCCACAAACATCAACAAAGTGGCATCATGGTGAAAGTATTCCACACACATCAACAAAGTGGCATCATGGTGAAAGTATTCCACACACATCAACAAAGTGGCATCATGGTGAAAGTATTCACACACATCAACAACAAAGTGGCATCATGCTGAAAGTATTCCACACACATCAACAAAGTGGCATCATGGTGAAAGTATTCCACAAACATCAACAAAGTGGCATCATGGTGAAAGTATTCCACACACATCAACAAAGTGGCATCATGGTGAAAGTATTCCACAAACATCAACAAAGTGGCATCATGGTGAAAGTATTCAACACACATCAACAAAGTGGCATCATGGTGAAAGTATTCACACACATCAACAAAGTGGCATCATGGTGAAAGTATTCCACAAACATCAACAAAGTGGCATCATGCTGAAAGTATTCAACACACATCAACAAAGTGGCATCATGGTGAAAGTATTCCACAAACATCAACAAAGTGGCATCATGGTGAAAGTATTCCACAAACATCAACAAAGTGGCATCATGGTGAAAGTATTCCACAAACATCAACAAAGTGGCATCATGCTGAAAGTATTCCACAAACATCAACAAAATGGCATCATGCTGAAAGTATTCCACAAACATCAACAAAGTGGCATCATGGTGAAAGTATTCCACAAACATCAACAAAGTGGCATCATGGTGAAAGTATTCCACACACATCAACAAAGTGGCATCATGGTGAAAGTATTCCACAAACATCAACAAAGTGGCATCATGGTGAAAGTATTCCACAAACATCAACAAAGTGGCATCATGGTGAAAGTATTCCACACACATCAACAAAGTGGCATCATGGTGAAAGTATTCCACACACATCAACAAAGTGGCATCATGGTGAAAGTATTCCACACACATCAACAAAGTGGCATCATGGTGAAAGTATTCCACACACATCAACAAAGTGGCATCATGGTGAAAGTATTCCACAAACATCAACAAGTGGCATCATGCTGAAAGTATTCCACACACATCAACAAATTAAAGTGGCATCATGGTGAAAGTATTCCACAAACATCAACAAAGTGGCATCATGGTGAAAGTATTCCACAAACATCAACAAAGTGGCATCATGGTGAAAGTATTCCACACACATCAACAAAGTGGCATCATGGTGAAAGTATTCCACACACATCAACAAAGTGGCATCATGGTGAAAGTATTCCACACACATCAACAAATTAAAGTGGCATCATGGTGAAAGTATTCAACACACATCAACAAAGTGGCATCATGGTGAAAGTATTCCACACACATCAACAAAGTGGCATCATGGTGAAAGTATTCCACACACATCAACAAAGTGGCATCATGGTGAAAGTATTCCACAAACATCAACAAAGTGGCATCATGGTGAAAGTATTCCACACACATCAACAAAGTGGCATCATGGTGAAAGTATTCAACACTACATCAACAAATTAAAGTGGCATCATGGTGAAAGTATTCCACAAACATCAACAAAGTGGCATCATGGTGAAAGTATTCCACAAACATCAACAAAGTGGCATCATGGTGAAAGTATTCCACACACATCAACAAAGTGGCATCATGGTGAAAGTATTCCACACACATCAACAAAGTGGCATCATGGTGAAAGTATTCCACACACATCAACAAAGTGGCATCATGGTGAAAGTATTCCACACACATCAACAAAGTGGCATCATGGTGAAAGTATTCCACACACATCAACAAAGTGGCATCATGGTGAAAGTATTCCACACACATCAACAAAGTGGCATCATGGTGAAAGTATTCCACACATCAACAAAGTGGCATCATGGTGAAAGTATTCCACACACATCAACAAAGTGGCATCATGGTGAAAGTATTCCACACACATCAACAAGTGGCATCATGGTGAAAGTATTCCACACACATCAACATTCAACATACCAAAAGTGGCATCATGGTGAAAGTATTCCACACACATCAACAAAGTGGCATCATGGTGAAAGTATTCCACACATCAACAAAGTGGCATCATGGTGAAAGTATTCCACACACATCAACAAAGTGGCATCATGGTGAAAGTATTCCACACACACATCAACAAAGTGGCATCATGGTGAAAGTATTCCACACACATCAACAAAGTGGCATCATGGTGAAAGTATTCCACACACATCAACAAAGTGGCATCATGGTGAAAGTATTCCACAACACATCAACAAAGTGGCATCATGGTGAAAGTATTCCACACACATCAACAAAGTGGCATCATGGTGAAAGTATTCCACACACATCAACATAAAAAGTGGCATCATGGTGAAAGTATTCCACACACATCAACAAAGTGGCATCATGGTGAAAGTATTCCACACACATCAACAAAGTGGCATCATGGTGAAAGTATTCCCACACACATCAACAAAGTGGCATCATGGTGAAAGTATTCCACACATCAACAAAGTGGCATCATGGTGAAAGTATTCCACAACACATCAACAAAGTGGCATCATGGTGAAAGTATTCCACACACATCAACAAAGTGGCATCATGGTGAAAGTATTCCACACACATCAACAAAGTGGCATCATGGTGAAAGTATTCCACACACATCAACAAAGTGGCATCATGGTGAAAGTATTCCAACACACATCAACAAAGTGGCATCATGGTGAAAGTATTCCACACACATCAACAAAGTGGCATCATGGTGAAAGTATTCCACACACATCAACAAAGTGGCATCATGGTGAAAGTATTCCACACACATCAACAAAGTGGCATCATGGTGAAAGTATTCCACACACATCAACAAAGTGGCATCATGGTGAAAGTATTCCACACACATCAACAAAGTGGCATCATGGTGAAAGTATTCCACACACATCAACAAAGTGGCATCATGGTGAAAGTATTCCACACACATCAACAAAGTGGCATCATGGTGAAAGTATTCCACACACATCAACAAAGTGGCATCATGGTGAAAGTATTCCACACACATCAACACACACATCAACAAAGTGGCATCATGGTGAAAGTATTCCACACACATCAACAAAGTGGCATCATGGTGAAAGTATTCCACACACATCAACAAAGTGGCATCATGGTGAAAGTATTCCACACATATCAACAAAGTGGCATCATGGTGAAAGTATTCCACACATATCAACAAAGTGGCATCATGGTGAAAGTATTCCACACACATCAACAAAGTGGCATCATGGTGAAAGTATTCCACACACATCAACAAAGTGGCATCATGGTGAAAGTATTCCACACACATCAACAAAGTGGCATCATGGTGAAAGTATTCCACACACATCAACAAAGTGGCATCATGGTGAAAGTATTCCACACACATCAACAAAGTGGCATCATGGTGAAAGTATTCCACACACATCAACAAAGTGGCATCATGGTGAAAGTATTCCACACACATCAACAAAGTGGCATCATGGTGAAAGTATTCCACACACATCAACAAAGTGGCATCATGGTGAAAGTATTCCCACACACATCAACAAAGTGGCATCATGGTGAAAGTATTCCACACACATCAACAAAGTGGCATCATGGTGAAAGTATTCCACACATATCAACAAAGTGGCATCATGCTGAAAGTATTCCACACACATCAACAAAGTGGCATCATGGTGAAAGTATTCCACACATCAACAAAGTGGCATCATGGTGAAAGTATTCCACACATATCAACAAAGTGGCATCATGGTGAAAGTATTCCACACACATCAACAAAGTGGCATCATGGTGAAAGTATTCCACACACATCAACAAAGTGGCATCATGGTGAAAGTATTCCACACACATCAACAAAGTGGCATCATGGTGAAAGTATTCCACACACATCAACAAAGTGGCATCATGGTGAAAGTATTCCACACACATCAACAAAGTGGCATCATGGTGAAAGTATTCCACACACATCAACAAAGTGGCATCATGGTGAAAGTATTCCACACACATCAACAAAGTGGCATCATGGTGAAAGTATTCCACACACATCAACAAAGTGGCATCATGGTGAAAGTATTCCACACACATCAACAAAGTGGCATCATGGTGAAAGTATTCCACACACATCAACAAAGTGGCATCATGGTGAAAGTATTCCACACACATCAACAAAGTGGCATCATGGTGAAAGTATTCCACACACATCAACAAAGTGGCATCATGGTGAAAGTATTCCACACACATCAACAAAGTGGCATCATGGTGAAAGTATTCCACACACATCAACAAAGTGGCATCATGGTGAAAGTATTCCACACACATCAACAAAGTGGCATCATGGTGAAAGTATTCCACACACATCAACAAAGTGGCATCATGGTGAAATTATTCCAAGTGGCATCATGGTGAAAGTATTCCACACATCAACAAAGTGGCATCATGGTGAAAGTATTCCACACACATCAACAAAGTGGCATCATGGTGAAAGTATTCCACACAGTGGCATCATCAACAAAGTGGCATCATGGTGAAAGTATTCCACACACATCAACAAAGTGGCATCATGGTGAAAGTATTCCACACACATCAACAAAGTGGCATCATGGTGAAAGTATTCCACACACATCAACAAAGTGGCATCATGGTGAAAGTATTCCACACACATCAACAAAGTGGCATCATGGTGAAAGTATTCCACACACATCAACAAAGTGGCATCATGGTGAAAGTATTCCACACACATCAACAAAGTGGCATCATGGTGAAAGTATTCCACACACATCAACAAAGTGGCATCATGGTGAAAGTATTCCACACACATCAACAAAGTGGCATCATGGTGAAAGTATTCCACACACATCAACAAAGTGGCATCATGGTGAAAGTATTCCACACACATCAACAAAGTGGCATCATGGTGAAAGTATTCCACACACATCAACAAAGTGGCATCATGGTGAAAGTATTCCACACACATCAACAAAGTGGCATCATGGTGAAAGTATTCCACACACATCAACAAAGTGGCATCATGGTGAAAGTATTCCACACACATCAACAAAGTGGCATCATGGTGAAAGTATTCCACACATATCAACAAAGTGGCATCATGGTGAAAGTATTCCACACACATCAACAAAGTGGCATCATGGTGAAAGTATTCCACACACATCAACAAAGTGGCATCATGGTGAAAGTATTCCACACACATCAACAAAGTGGCATCATGGTGAAAGTATTCCACACACATCAACAAAGTGGCATCATGGTGAAAGTATTCCACAAATATATCAACAAAGTGGCATCATGGTGAAAGTATTCCACACACATCAACAAAGTGGCATCATGGTGAAAGTATTCCACACACATCAACAAAGTGGCATCATGGTGAAAGTATTCCACACACATCAACAAAGTGGCATCATGGTGAAAGTATTCCACACACATCAACAAAGTGGCATCATGGTGAAAGTATTCCACACACATCAACAAAGTGGCATCATGGTGAAAGTATTCCACACACATCAACAAAGTGGCATCATGGTGAAAGTATTCCACACACATCAACAAAGTGGCATCATGGTGAAAGTATTCCACACATATCAACAAAGTGGCATCATGGTGAAAGTATTCCACACACATCAACAAAGTGGCATCATGGTGAAAGTATTCCACACATATATCAACAAAGTGGCATCATGCTGAAAGTATTCCACACACATCAACAAAGTGGCATCATGGTGAAAGTATTCCACACACATCAACAAAGTGGCATCATGGTGAAAGTATTCCACACACATCAACAAAGTGGCATCATGGTGAAAGTATTCCACACACATCAACAAAGTGGCATCATGGTGAAAGTATTCCACACACATCAACAAAGTGGCATCATGGTGAAAGTATTCCACACACATCAACAAAGTGGCATCATGGTGAAAGTATTCCACACACATCAACAAAGTGGCATCATGGTGAAAGTATTCCACACACATCAACAAAGTGGCATCATGGTGAAAGTATTCCACACACATCAACAAAGTGGCATCATGGTGAAAGTATTCCACACACATCAACAAAGTGGCATCATGGTGAAAGTATTCCACACACATCAACAAAGTGGCATCATGGTGAAAGTATTCCACAACATCAACAAAGTGGCATCATGGTGAAAGTATTCCACACACATCAACAAAGTGGCATCATGGTGAAAGTATTCCACAACACATCAACAAAGTGGCATCATGGTGAAAGTATTCCACACACATCAACAAAGTGGCATCATGGTGAAAGTATTCCACACATATCAATCAACAAAGTGGCATCATGGTGAAAGTATTCCACACACATCAACAAAGTGGCATCATGGTGAAAGTATTCCACACACATCAACAAAGTGGCATCATGGTGAAAGTATTCCACACACATCAACAAAGTGGCATCATGGTGAAAGTATTCCACACACATCAACAAAGTGGCATCATGGTGAAAGTATTCCACACACATCAACAAAGTGGCATCATGGTGAAAGTATTCCACACACATCAACAAAGTGGCATCATGGTGAAAGTATTCCACACACATCAACAAAGTGGCATCATGGTGAAAGTATTCCACACACATCAACAAAGTGGCATCATGGTGAAAGTATTCCACACACATCAACAAAGTGGCATCATGGTGAAAGTATTCACACACATCAACAAAGAGTGGCATCATGGTGAAAGTATTCCACACACATCAACAAAAAGTGGCATCATGGTGAAACTGAGGTATTACCCACGTGGACCAATGATTACATCAATAATTCTTTAATGAGAAAACTCCATGGTTACAATGCTAAAAGAATTCTTTTCTAACTTTACATGCATTCCTTCAGACACATGCATGAGAAATGTCAACTTCAACGCTTCAGCCAACTTGCAAGATCAGATCATTTTAACTGTGGGTCTAAATAGTATTAATTGCCAGCGGTCCAGTAAAACAATTCCCAATCGGACATGTTCTATCCAATCATATTAGTACATGTATCACAATAGAGACGGTGGGGTAGCCTAGTGGTTAAAGCGTTCCCTCATCACGCAGCTGATGACCAGGGTTCCATTCCCTCATGGGCAAAATGTGTGAGGCACATTTCTGGCATCCCCCGCCCAGATATTGCTGGAATATTGCTGAAGGCGGCATAAAACTCACTCACTCACTCACTCACTACTATCACAATAAAGAACCTGTGACATTTTCCATGATGAACAAAACATAAGAAATCCTACATCACATACTGTTGGAGGAATGGCTGCATGTACAGGTCATACACAGTCACTGGGGTGGTGGGGTAGCCTAGTGGTTAAAGTGTTCGCTCGTCACGCCGAAGACTTGGGTTCAAGTCCCCACGTGGGTACAATGTGTGAAGCCCATTTTCTGATGTTGCCCGGCATGATATTGCTGGATTATTGCTAAAAGTGGCATAAAAATACCTCACTCACTCATACACAGTCAATCTGGAGGTCAAGTATTTATTTAGAACTCTTCCTGAAAAGAAAATTTAATGCCATTGACTTATCAACCTGACGAAAGGTTATTCTGTTTTGATTTAGGTCAAGGTGTTGTAGTTCGATGCCTTGTGTTGGACCAAGACTGGTCTGTGTCACTGAGGAAATCATAGACTGCTGGAGTGAAACATCACGTGATGTCATTGAGTAGATAACCAAATGGGGGTGTGAACAATATACTCATGGAAACAAATAAGGGAACACATGAGAGTACAAGTGTTCCTTTATTCTTTTCCAGGTTTCTTCATGATGTATTGCACTGTGAGAGAAATTCTGGAAATAAATAAACGAACATTTGTACTTGCATGTGTTCCCTTATTCATTTCTATGAGTATATATTGATTACAAACTTGTTAGGAACGGCAATTTGCAACCAACAACCACTTGTCTTAGAATACCCCTTGGTGCAATCTCTCCTCTGAGCTTTGAGATGAGATGAGTACATAACATAAATCTCTGCAATACAGTTGATCTAATCTTTAATCTTAAACCACTCATTCTTGGTCTTCATTAACCCATGCTTGCCGTAAGAGGCGACTAACAGGATCGGGTGGTCAGGCTCTCTGACTTGGTTGACAAATGTCATTGTATCCCAATTGCAAAGATATATCAATTGCATAGATCGATACTCATGCTGTTGATCACTGGATTGTCTGAGTGCGGCGTAAAACTAAAATCACTCACTCACTCTACCATTCATTCTACTTTTCTACAAATCATTCTACTATTCATGTTACTGTTAATTTAACCATTTATTCCATCTTTTATTAATTCATACATTCTATCAATTGTTCTATTATTCTTTCAACAATGCATTCAACCATTCATCCTACTGTCCATTCTTTCCATCAGGCATTCAAACATGTATTCAACTATTCATATGATACTATTCATTCTACTAGTCATTCTACTGACAATAATTCTATCATTAATTTAACTATGCAATCTATCACCCTTTCTACCATCCATTTAGGTATTCATTCAAAATAATGTTCATTCTACAATTTATTCAACTCTTCGATCACTCTCTCATTCATTCAACCACTAATTCTATCTTTCATTCTACCATTAATTCAAACATCCTGTCTCCTATTCAACTGTTGACTTTATCAATTGTAATACTATCAACAATCTATTTTTCTGTTCATCCATTTTTTCACCAATTCATTCACCCATTCATTCTGTCATTCATGAAAAAATTATTTGTACTATCCATTCAACTAATAATTCTACCATTCAGTTTCAACCATTCAACCATTCATAATACTATTCATTCTATCTTTCATTCAACCATTAATAATATCATCCTTTCAACCAAACAACCATCCAAACATCCAGTCAACCATTCTTCTCATTCACACAACCACTGATAATACCATTGACAAATACGCAGACTTGCATAAGCCTCTAAGGTAATCATTAATAGTTTAAATGATAATTAATTTATTTATTATTTAAAAAACAAAACAGACCAGCGTCCTGTAGAGTCCCGTTATCTAGACTTGCCTCTTTAAAGGATAAAAAATTCATACATCCATGGGCTTAGCATTCAGTACAGCCTTGGAGCAATACAAACCGATGAATTGCACTGTTCATACAAACATCAAATTGATTGAAGTGTCGTATAATATACAACGTTATGTAGTTATGAGCGCTGTGCATGTTCAGACTCGAATACAAGAGTAGTTTGGATTCTAAACATAACTTTACTATCAGCATACTATAAATAAGAAGCACTAAGATGTTATTACCTGTGCTTACTGTTGTGCTTTGCCGCTTTCTCAATATTTACTTTATAAAGAATATTAAATTTCCACCTTTAATTCTTCCGTCAAAACTCGTATGTTTCCGTACAGGAACCGGAAGTAACCGAATGGTAACCCACGGCGAAAAGAAAAATATTTTCTCTTCAATTAGGCCTAGCTAGATAGGCCATGTCAAAGCGGATAATGTAACATCTTTAGAGAGTTGTCTGTTGGCGGCACATACCTGTCATTCTGGGACGATATTTAAGTTGAACTCTGCTTGTTGATTGCCGAATATTCGGCCACAGGTGCTTGAAATGTCCGACTCCGAAGATGAGTCGTCTGACAAGCAACTGAAAATCGTCATCATGGGAGACGGAGCGTCTGGCAAGGTTATTATTGACTTTATATATCTATTTAATCGTCTTCACGGTCAACGCCAGCTTGACGTGTGGTAGGTTTCATTGATATGTACAAAGGGAAGGATAAGCTTGGACACTGACAACATGTGAAGAGCTGTAATTCTTACTCTGTCCGTTTGTTTGTTGCACTCAGAGGCTAATTCCCTGATCACGAAGTTACTAGTACACTTACTACTGATATATTAGAAATGTTATAATTGTCGTAGGATATGCATATCAGTTATATGAAAGCCATGTTTATTGTTTCATTGTTTTATGATCCAAATGCCGTGTTTTTGGTCAGTGTTATGAAATGACATCAGTAATGTGATTAAAATTGCTGGGCAAAAACTTCTGACACTCTTTATGCCTGGTACTTAAATGATGACATAATAATGATAGAATTGTGTGCACACAAAATATACCTTATCGAGGAAATAAGCACTAAAGAAATGAACCCTTATTTTCTATATCGTCTAGGGCCCAATGTTCAAATGACAGTTATCCCGGTGTCAGGGGTTTTCGACGATGTAAACAAAAACATATTTTTTATCTTAATATCATTTAAAGTTTTTATTTTACTAACCTTGAGTAATAAAGGATATATTCATCTATTTCATGCAAAAATATCAAGTGTTCCCAACAAATATAGCTTGATGACATAATATCGGTGAAACTGTTGCCGCTCTCCACATCCGGGTATTTTGTATGGGTTTTCGTTGATGAGCCATACTTTTCGCTCCGCAGTGCAAGGGAATGTTGTGATCACGTGGGTTCCTATTTAGAATTTGCCTGTCACTAGCAGATGACTGATCTTACTGAAATTTGGCTTGCTATTTTTTGTTTATATAGGCAATTGATTTTGCATCTGAAGTGGTATTAACAATCTCGGGTAAATAATATTGATGTTTGCTTGCTTTTCATACAACTTAACTTCCAGATTTCCATTGTCAATAAAACTTCTCACAACAGTGACTGGGCATCCACCCTACCGATGAAACTGCCTGTGCAATCCGATCGCACACGTGCATAGGCGCCCGACTCTGATATGTTTATAAGTATGACCTATATGTATATACTATAAGATATAAGAAATGTGTCAGTAAATCGAAACAAAATGGCGGTCCGGCTCACTCAGACACTCACTGTACTATTCGGTGCAGTTCTGTAGCCTGAGATTTGTTTACTTCCGGGCATATGTCCAGACTTCGTGTGAGAATGGACGGCAAAATTATTGAAAGCTTTAAATGGGAATAAAATCGCCAGGTTTGTGATACGCAAGGTACTTTACAGAGGTCAACTGAGTACAAATTGTGCAGTTTATTCAAGGGTCAAAGCGATGGAAGCGTTTGTCAGACCGAAGCCGAGCCGGGCCGCCATTTTGTTTCGATTTACTGACACACCTTTCTTATATCTTATACATATAGGTCATGCTTATAGGTATATCAGAGTCGGGCGCCTATGAAGTACCCATCTGTATTCACAAATGTACCCTAGCTTGGCAAACTATATATGACATTGTATTTCTCATTTTCCAAATAAGGTTTCTCATATCAATTACAGCTGCTGGATTACATTGGTTTACGCAGTCCAGTATTTCCAGGTCACTATAAGACAGCTGTATTGCTAGAATATTGCTGACTGCTGTGCAAATTAATTTTCATTCTCATACTAAATTATGTAATAAACCTGTGAAGGTCCGGGTTAAGATTGGTCTTCAGTAACCCATGCTTGTCTTAAGAGGCGATAAACAGGATCGTGTGGTCAGGCTCGCTGACTTGGTTGACACATGTCATCATATCCCAATTGCTCATGCTGTTGATCACTGGATTGTCTGGTCCAGGCTCGATTATTTATAGCTGGAGGGTGGCGTTAAACAAGAAACATACCAAACCATTTAGTAATAGGGTTACTAGTATGATGTATCAAATATCATTCTATGTTATTTACATGTTTTGGTGTTCTAGATTTCGATTATTTGCATGTTTTGTAAATGCATTCTTGTTGCAGACGTCTCTGGCCACCCGATATTCTCAAGAACAGTTCAAGAAGCAGTATGGGCAGACAGTTGGGCTGGATTTCTACCTGAAGAGAATAGTTCTGCCAGGTAAACAATTACTGCCCTACATGAACACAATATATCTCACAATATATACCACAATAAGTGTTAATACTATCTATTAGCATGATTAAGTATCATAGGAGTGTTATGTTTTATGGATTATTTACTAATTTACACCTGACAGTTCAACAACTGTGTGCAAATTTAACATCTTTAAAGGATGACTAGTATGTTAGGAACATAAATTTCCAGGAGTCTTTAAGATAAATTCAATCCTCACTTGGAACGAGCTTGTAATGTTTATGAAATGTAACAGACAAAACCAACCTTGTGAAAAATATTGTTAATGCAAACAAGTGTTCCAGAATTGTTTGTGTTCGATTATGAGAAAACATGATCGATTGCTTGATCGTTTAGTCATTGCGACCAATTTTCGATTATTTCAATTAATCGGACCACCACTAGTACCCATTAACTAATGTTGTGGCTTTATAATTTTTATAGAAGTGAATTATATTTCAAATGACCAATTTGAACACAGTAATGCATTTTCTTACAAATTGCCTGTCAAAAGTACTCAGTTTGGATCCCAATGATTTATGTAGCATCCTAAACTAACTGCCCAGGCATATTCACTAATTCAGTATAATTGTAACTTTGTTCCAAAGTAGGGTGTTTTTAGAAGTGTTTATTTTCCAAACTTTTCTTTATCAATTAAATTTAACACTGCATTTAGTGCTTTGATATTGCTATCAGTAAAGTACAGTAGTAGCTCAAATTAGGAATTGTTTAATTCCAATTTTGAAATTTCTATCTGATATTTGCATCAGACTTGGTGTCAAATTATATCCTCTAAGCATTCCTAAATAAATCTTATGACTCCTGAATAAATCCTTGATCATGGGACATTACAATGCATTACATTATGCATTGCAATTCATATCAGAGTTCCAGGGAAGCTTTTAACTTTTACAGAGCTCCAGATAAGCTACCTATCTGCGCAACTATAACGATCAAATTAAATTACTTTAAATTTTCAAAAGCTAATAGGCTTAAAACAGTTACCGGGTATATCCTCAACTTCAAGTGTTGTCTGCTCAGAGAGACTAACAGTGACTAACCTATCATGGTATCCCAGCACTTCGTCATAAAATGGTCGGGAGTATTTGTTTAGCTCCAAGCAGTTATATATTATAATTGCAGCAGTTTGTCAAACTAAGATAAGACTTGTTCAGGGTTCGAAATGCCCCATATATTAGTGTGCCATGGCACGGTAATTATTGAAATGGCACAGCCAAAAAATGTTTTCGGTGCCCTTTTGACACGCCTGATTTTTTAGAGACATAACTCACACTTAGTCATTTAATCCCCAAAACAATTATTTTTTTCCAAATTAAATAATACCATACATATTTGAATGCTCATAAACCCATTTCTTTATTTAACAATAAATTTCAAATGATCATCATCATTGTCATTTATTCTAAAAACATGTGGCCATACTCAATTTCTGAAAGGCACACCTAAAATATTTGTCTGGTGCCCTAAGGCACACTTAGAAAAAAAAGTATTTCTATCCCTGTTTGTTACTGAAGAATATGCACTGCATAACATTTTGTCTTTAGTTGTTGTTTTTTTGTTTACTGCAATGTAAAAGCAGAAGTACCTGGTAATAAACTGATGCAGTTACATTGCTGTGTATTGCAGTATCAGTCTGTGCTCTCAATAACAAGCCGACACTCATAGGTTTCATTTCTACACTTTCCACAGCATTAGTGCAGCCTTTCTATTAATCCTGGGACTGTTGAAACAACTGACATAATGTTGTTAGAGGCACTGAAACTTACTCATTAATCAAACATCTTTTTCCTTTTGATAAATTGCATAGATCGATGCTCATCACTGGATTATCGGGTCAGGACTTGATTATTTACATACAGCTGCCATATAGCAGTAATATTGCTGAGTGTGGCATTAAACAACAAACCAACCAAACATTTTGATGAAGTGACTTCTCTGAAGCTCATTTCAAAATAATAGTAAATCCCTACAGAGATGGGTTAAGGCAAATAAAACATACCTGATTACTCAATTACAAATTAGGATACCCAGTTAAAATGAAAACATGTGAGTACATCCTCAATGAGTCAATGACCCTGGTAATTGTCAAGGGCGGTGGGGTAGCCCAGTGGTTTAAGCGTTCGCTCGTCACGCCGAAGACCCGGGTTCGATTCCCCACATGCGCGCATTATGTGAAGCCCATTTCTGGTGTCCCCTGCTGTGATGTTGCTGGAATATTTACTAAAAGCGGCGTAAAACCATACTCACTCACTGGTAATTGTCTGGAGCTCTTTTTGTAACCAATGTTAACTTTAGGATTAAGAGATGACACCTTGGCTAGCTGGGTGATTTCTGACATTGGTTAGTGACATGGTTGTGTACACATTAACCGATTTTATCAATGGTCACAGAGACACTTTGAAGATTTCAGCATGTAAACCTGCATGTTAAGCTACCTCAAGAACCGTTCACTGGATTTTCTTCATATTCAATACAAAGCTTTATCTAGGGGCCGAGTCGATTTTGGTGACCTTCACTTAATTTTCAAGGTCATAGAGACACTTTGACATTTGAGCATGTTAACCTGAATTGTCAGCAAGATATTTCAAAAACATTTCACTGGATCTTCTTCAAAGACTTTCAAGACTTCCCTTAAATGTTTTTCAAAAAGCAATTTCTTTAGTACTATCTTTGCATATTTCATACACTATGACATTCATGTCAAAGTCAGTCTTGAAAATATGTGTGTGTTTGAACACCTAAAGAGCAAGACATCAAGAGAGGTTGACTGGTCATGTTTTTGTTGATATTTAACTTAAACTTTCATTACTTTATAAGTTTGAATTGATAATTTGCAGCGGGGGATTATGTCACCTTAGTGACAATGCTTGTTTATCTGAGCTTTTAGTCACTAAGAACTAGATAAATACCTAACATGAATTTGTCAGCCAGAACTAGGCAAGTCCCATTGCTGACCAACGTTGTTTAGCACACCTTACTTCTCTTTAGATCCTGGTCATTTTCAGCAGGTACCCAGTTAGTTTTGAACTACATTGAAGTGATTCCCACCTTGTTGCAGGCAATGTCCACGTAGCCCTGCAGGTGTGGGATATCGGCGGACAGACACTGGGAGGGAAGATGCTAGAGAACTACATCTATGGCAGCCATGTAAGTATTGAGCTATGAAGGAAACTCAGGGCCTGTCTTCCTAGTCAGACATGCCCTCATTACTGTATATTACCGTAGATAAGCCGAATTTTGAGGGGAAAAAAGCAGTCTGTAGAAGGGGGTCGGTTTATGTATGGTTACACTTTCGACAAACTTTTTTCCAGGGGGTAAGAAAACCCCATCGTATCACTTCGCGTGGACAAACAAAAAAGAGAAGACGACTTTATCAGTAAAGACGTCAAATTTGCAATTAAACATCACTAGACAAGATTATTTACCTTTTAACTTCTAATTTGTTTTTGCTTGGCATTTTATTATTTGCAGGGATTAAGATTACCGTGTGTATTTATCTCGTATATAGACCTGTCCTGGTCTATGTCCAGGCGACACATGTCCTGGCAATCTACCGGTGATTTAGTTAAAACATGCACAATAATATAACAGGATGAATTCTGACGCAGTGATCAGTAAAACATACTACATAAAACTATGTTTTCACCGATGTTACTGTAAACTAGCGGTCCGTGGATAATGAGGCGGTAATCAGTTTGTGATTTTTGATGATATGATGTGAAATTGCTATCGCGGTTGGAGCGAAAAACATACCATCACGAACATGGTAAGCGGATGTCGTACGCACATGGAATGGGGTAAAATAAGCAAGCCAGTTTGTTGACGTGATCATCCAGCTAAAATAAGTATGATATTTAGCGAAACAAAATATATTATCCATTTTCTGTCAACTACACTTTATTTCGAGGCATGAGTAGACACAATATGATTGTGAATTCTTTGAATAATGCGGACTGAAGTTATAATTATCGGTAACAGCCAGTTGTCTGTGGTCAGAGTTTGCCGCGATTAGGACCATATCGCTGGGCTGATTCGGGCTTATTTATGTGAAATATACCATTTTACACTTTATTTTAAGGGTCAAGTTATGGTAAGGGGATAGGCTTATGTATGGAAGCACTGTACCACCTGTAAGCAATGGTAAGCCTGGCTAGAAGAGAATGTTGCTATAGTGCCTGTAATAGATCTAGTGGTTTAAGAAGCAAATGGAGCCTGACTGTCACAGTGACAGGTTTATGCAATGGTAAGCCTTGTATTGTCTGTCTGCTGTGGTGCACTGTGCCACCTGTGATAAGACTGGCAAGAGAAGACTGTAAGACAAGAGAGATTTATCACAGGGTTTTACATGAACCAGCCACTGTACCCAGCAATGGTAAGCCTTGGCAAGAGAATGTTGTAAGCAACGCAGCGTGATTCCTACGTCCGTAGTGGTGCGTGTTGTACTATAACAATTTTGTAAGCAATGGACTCTCAAGAAAATACTATCATATGGTAAGTGGCAAGAAGCTATTGTCTGCAGAAGTTTTAGCCTGGCAAAGAGAATGCTGCCAAGTTTTATAGTGGTAGAAGGACACCCTCACAATTCAGTACAATAAAATCGATTTGATAAGCAAAAAATGATATTGTTCGATGATAGTTTGACATTTACAGAGCTGTCAGATTGTTCCAAAGAACTCAGAGGAGACAGTAATCCTGGCTGTTTGAATTGAACAATGCTGTAGTTTCATTTGGTTGTGTGACATACACAGTTAAATGATATTGTTCGATGATAGTTTGACATTTACAGGAGAATGATAAACACAAAGAAATATTGACAAAGAAATATTGAATTTTCATGACTCCCAAATATTGAAAATGACTCCCAAAAATAAATATTGTGAGTCACCATGACTCCCATTTTTAAAGGTCTGTGTAAAACCCTGTTATGAGTAAGTATTGTATTGTCTGTCTGCTGTTGTGTCTGTGATAGACCTGGGTAAGAAAGACTATGACACAGGTCTATTACAGAGGGGTATGAGTATGTGTTGTATTGCCTGTTGCAGGGTGCCCTGCTTGTGTACGACATCACCAGCTATGCCAGCTTTGAGAACCTTGAAGACTGGTACAACATGGTAAAAAAGGTCTATGGAAAGGAGTCACGACTACCTCACATGGCTCTAGTTGGAAATAAGAGTGAGTATTTTAATACCAAATTTTGAGTGGTTAAAATCTAGAATATATGTGAAAGATGTCGCTGTCATATTTAAATTCTTGATTTAGGGTTCAGGGGCGGATACAGCTTTTTGAGAAAGGGGGTGTGCACACTATTGAGAAAAGGAGGGGTGCACACTTCATTTTCACCTGAGTTTCAGTGGTCATTTAACAAACTTTCAGCACAAAAGGGGGTGTGCACCCCTGCACCCCCCATCTGGATCCGCCTATGGGGTTTTCCTGAGAATAATGTGTTATTGCAACATAGCAGTATGAATAAAGTCGGAAAATTATGTCAATCACAGGATTGTCTGATCCAGACACAATTATGAACAGGCTACTGTCATATAAGTAGAATATTGCTTTTCATTCATGAGTAGAATCTTTGGCATCTTTTATGGTTGAATAGATGAATGAAATGATCAGTAAGTGAATCAATAAAATCGTATATATAAACACGATAAAGCACAAATTTGGGTCCACTTGCCTCCTTTCCACATGGCATCTTTACTTGACATTATTTAAAAAAAAATCAGAGAAATCCTTACACCACCATCACTCCTTGTACAAATGTACAAATGTACTACCTTCTACCTGCAGGTGACCTGGAACACATGAGAACAGTGAAGCTAGACAAGCACCAGAAGTTTGCTCAGGAGCATGGCATGTCTAGCCATTTTGTGTCTGCTAAGACTGGAGATACGGTAGGTTGACATACAACCAATGTAGATTCATGTTTCATGAATGTTCTCCTAAATATCAGTGTAAAATTCAATTTGCTTAGGATGTACACATATACAGAGCAGTTAACTATATTTGTGGATAACATTGAATCAGGGATTGCACAAGGTGTCCCGGTTGTGATATTGCTAAAAGCAGGATTAAACCATACTCACTGAGAAATTCAAACACAACTCCTTTCCTTTCAATATTAAGTGCAGAAATATGGGACAATATTCAAAACATTATGTTGTTTTCCTTTCCAGAAGTACTCTTGTTAGTTCAGTTTTTCAAAAACAATAATCCTCATGACTACCCATTAGCACGTTTTAGAAAATATTGAGGGGCGGTGGGGTAGCCTAGTGGTTAAAGCGTTCTCTCGCCATGCCGAAGACCCGGGTTCGATTCCCCACATGGGCACAATGTGTGAAGCCCATTTCTGGTGTCCCCAACCGTGATATTGCTGGAATATTGCTAAAAGCGACGTTATAACTAAACTCATTCATTCATTCATTAAAAATATTCTATTTTTTCTTGATGTTGCTGGTCTTGCCAGGTGAACCTGTGTTTCCAACGCGTGGCAGCAGAGATTCTGGGAATCAAGTTGACCAAGCCAGAAGTTGAGCAGCAACAGCGGGTTGTGAAAGCCGAGATCATCCAATACAGCAATGATGCTGCAGCCAAACCCATCCCCACACAGACTAAAAGTTCCTTCTGTACACTCCAGTGACAGCTGAATCCTCTACGATGGTTACAGTATCGGCACTGTGATCACATGCTCAGCACTAAAGACCAGGACTTCAAGCTCCACACAGTGTTATTCCTGCATGCTCTACACTACTGCTATTACTTCTTGCAACCCTGCATGGAGTTACTTGTTACTTTAAAGCAGACCTGGCTGTGCATGTAAACATTATCCGCGGATGGAGACAGTGTCCTAAAATTGCTGACCTAGACACTTTTATCAATTTTGGGTATAGATGAAACAGCAGGTACATGTTGCCCAGTTGTTTAAAGCACTGCAGTTTGCATAGCAGAGATGCATCTCTTAAGTATGCCAGAACCTGCGATTTATGGGTTTGAATCCCTGTTCGACAAATTATGTTTCTCAGCATTCTATCTTGGAAGTGGTAAATGCCTGCATTGCTTCAGTATTTCTCCAAACTCTTAGCTACTCTGAGAGCAATGTGTGACTTAGTTGGCATCTTGAACCAGACCTGACAGAAACTGTTCCTTTTAGAACACCCTTTTAAATATAATTAGCCATATGCACTTCACAACTACAGAAGTGGGCCGGTGGGGTAGCCTAATGGTTAAAGAGTTCACTCATCATGCCAAAGACCTGGGTTCGATTCCCCAAATGGGTACAATATTGTGAAGCCCATTTCTGGTGTCTCCTGCCGTAATAAGTCTGTTATTGAAAAAGGTCTGTGCTGCAGATTTGAAGATGCAGGTATAGTGTCCTGTGTTAAACTGAGGCATTCTTGCAATGTAACTAGGGCTATTAGGGTAAACTTGTCTGCATCTATAAATTTGCTTTAGCACACACCAAATGTGTTTTTCACAACTTGAAACTAAGCTGCTATCACTGGCAAATATTCCCAACACCTTTAAAGTAAATGAGTTAAGATAGCTATGTCCTAATAGCTGTGATAGAGGCATTGCCATGGCAACAGAGGCATTGCCATGGCAACAGAGGACACAGGAGCTTGATGTAGATAGAAACAGTCAGCATGACACTGATCTGATGGTGTGAGATGGAAGTGTGTTTGATGCAATGAGTATGAACTTGTTACCTGGTGTAGTAACAGATATTTTAATGTGAGAGACTGGTTCTGTGGGTTGTGATACTACATGTTCTGGGGGAAAAGAAAACTTTCGTCTTGTTCATGAATTTACCTACTTTGTGTTTGTTACATTTGTTTTAAGTTTTGTGAAAATCCAAAGCATATTTATTTATTGTTTGTTCAGACAGATCCATTTGATGTTATTTTGGGGCAATATTACATTGTCATGCTTGTATGTAGTTAGTAGCAAATGTAATAATTGTATGAAATGCTACCAAAGCACCTAACAATATTCACTCACACTCTGAACCTGCTAAGATTGTCACGATATGGCTGCAATATTGCCGATGTGACGTTAAATATTAACTCACTCACTCACTGAACCTGCTAAGAAACGTTAGGGGAGCATACATAACCGTGGCAACTGCAAGGTGCTTGGTACTGATCAGAGTGGATTTGTTATTTAATATGAATGTTTAGTTATCAGTAACACATGTTGTGCTCTAAGTAAAACAATACTTCTGACTAGTGAACTCATTTGACAGCTTCATCGAAGGCCATGAAACTTTTTATATGATTAACTATTTAATTAGGTACAAAGGAAATTGTAAATTTGGTTTGTTTTCAAAAACCTGGTATCACCTGATATTATATATATTTTTAACCATGGATATAAACTGAGATTGCAAGGTGGTTGTTCTATATTTTATTACTGGAACTGTTATTCCTTTGTCACAGCTTGACGTGAACTTATTTAATTTGGAAACATGCCAGAGATAAATGTGTGAAATGCCAAAACATTTCAGTGAAGGATTAATGATGCAATTGCTTGGCAATGCTGATTTCATTATTAACAGTGATGAAGAGGCATTGGGCGTGTAGACTGCACTTTACGGGTCCCCGGAAGTTTACTTTTGCTTACTCTTTTGTTTACTCTAGCAAGGGTTAGGTTAGGGTTAGGTTGGGTTAGGGTTAGGGTTAGGTTAGGTTGGGTTAGGGTTAGGTTAGGGTTGGGTTAGGGTTAGGTTGGGTTAGGTTAGGGTTAGGCTGGGTTGGGTTGGGTTAGGGTTGGGTTAGGGTTAGGTTAGGTTGGGTTAGGGGCTGGGTTGGGTTAGGGTTTGGGTTGGGTTGGGTTGGGTTGGGTTGGGCTGGGCTGGGTTGGGTTGGGTGTTGGGGGTTTGGGTTGGGGTTAGGGTTGGGTTGGGTTAGGGTTAGGTTGGGTTAGGGTTAGGGTCCCAAAGGTAGGGACCCCTAAAGTGCAGGTGTCCCCTTTGGGCTGACCCAGTATCACTATGTGATGCCCATCGTGTTGTCCCCCTCATGTATATGTGTGAACTTGTCTAAAAGGGATGTATGACTCAATCACTCTCTCACACACAAGTGTAGGTTGTGATACATCTTCAACTCTGAAACAATACATATTTGTTGCATGTGAGAGTATCTGTTTCAACTAAATTATACTCAGATTTCTGTGGTATTAAGCATGTGTACTGATCCAAATGATCTGTATCATTCTGCTATTGGAAGACATGATCTGTGCCATGGTTTGGTGTTTGACGTAGGGATACAACTGGAAAAATGATCATTTAAAGCGTAGTCCGTATTAACACGTGTCTGGAGATAAACAAGATTGTTCCAAACAATTTAGTTTGGATGGATGGTGTACCTATCATGATATTTAATTTCTCCTATATTATTGACGTCATTTCATGGTAATAAACAATAACATGGATCCAGATTAATTGGAACATTATACAATTATAGACCGGTGATGAGGTCAATACCTGTTTTTATCGACCCACGAAAAGGAATATTGACCGAGGACGAAAAAAGCTTCTAAAAGCCAAAACATGTCCATTTAGTCAAGAAAAGTAATTTTATTTTCGCTACAAACCAATAACGTTATGTCAACAATACTGTGACATGTCAACAATACTGTGATAGCTTGACGTCAAAATCTATTTTTAGTAACTCAAGTCAATATGACTTTTGGTCGGATCTGGGTTGGAGTCAATATGATTTTCTGTTGACGGTCACGTGACCGCCTCTAGACCAATCAGGTAGCCAGAAAAATATGCTTACATAATACAGAAAATTACTCTAGGTAGGAATGCATATAACGTGAAATTTCCCACAACCATATTCCTTAATTGAGAAATGTGTATATTCAGGCTATTTCAACATGATTAAACACAGTTAGCTTTCAAATTAAAGGGATTTCATTTTGATTCATAATGTTTTTTTATCTTTCTTAATTTTGGTGAGGACATGGACTGACCAGTTTCATGTTCAATAAGACTGATTTTTAAAAGTGACGTCATACATCTGATATTGCAGTGGAAGGGTATCATAGTTGGTCTCATTTAAAGTTAAACATGCATAAGCCATGACAGTAATTCTGTACCCTTAATTTAATGTTGAGTGGTATGTATAGTCAAACACCTGAAGGAACTTGGTGCAGGAATTTCTGTATTTCTGAGATATGGTGATCATTGTGTTGTGACTCCGTGATTCTGTTGGGTATGCCATGGGATGGTGCAACTTGCAACATCTCAGTGTTTCATACCAGCAGTCCGTGGTACTGACATTGTTGATTGGGTGGGAGTGGGCAAAGCTGTGACCTGTCAGGCCAGCTGCCCAGGTTCTCTCCTACTTTGATGATGTGCAAATTACTTCATGATTAGGTATTTAAATCATTTGTCATAGAGGATCAGCAGTTGTTTAAAAGTTATGTTCAAGGTGATCTCTCTGTCATGTTTGAAGGGATGGTCTGGGATGGTCTCATGTTTGAAGGGGTGATGTTTGAGGTGATCTTCTCCGATGATCTCTGTCATGTTTGAAGGGATGGTCTGCGATGGCCTCTGATGTTTGAGGTGATCGTCTCCAATGATCTCTTTCATGTTTGAAGGGATGGTCTCAGTGATGTTAGAGGTGATCTTCTCCAATGATCTCTGTCATGTTTGAAGGGATGGTCTCAGTGATGTTAGAGGTGATCTTCTCCAATGATCTCTGTCATGTTTGAAGGGATGGTCTGCGATGGCCTCTGATGTTAGATCGTCTCCAATGATCTCTGTCATGTTTGAAGGGATGGTCTGCGATGGCCTCTGATGTTTGAGGTGATCGTCTCCAATGATCTCTGTCATGTTTGAAGGGATGGTCTCAGTGATGTTTGAGGTGATCTTCTCCGATGATCTCTGTCATGTTTGAAGGGATGGTTTGCGATGGCCTCTGATGTTTGAGGTGATCGTCTCCAGTGATCTCTGTCATGTTTGAAGGGATGGTCTGCGATGGCCTCTGATGTTTGAGGTGATCTTCTCCAATGATCTCTGTCATGTTTGAAGGGATGGTCTGCAATGAGCCTCAGTGATGTTTGAGGTGATTTTCTCCAATGATCTCTGTCATGTTTGAAGGGATGGTCTTAGTGATGTTTGAGGAGATCTTCTCCAATGCTCTGTCATGTTTGAAGGGATGGTCTCGGTGATGTTAGAGGTGATCTTCTCCAATTGTTGAAGAGGGATGGTCTCTCGTGATGTCTGTCATGTTTGAGGTGATCTTCTGTGAGTGGTCTCTGTCATGTTTGCGGTGATGTTCTGTGATCATCTATCTGTCATGTTTGATGCGATACTCTGCCATTGTCTCTGTCATGTGTGAGTTGATGTTTTGCCATAATGTTTGAGGTGATGTTCATCGGTGAGGCTCTTCACTCATTCAGTTCAGTATCTCTGCCAGCAGACAGGTTTTGACCTTTTTCCACGTATTACCGTCATCATCTATCCACTGTCATCTGCCTGTCTTGTCCAACATCTACAACGAATCCATGTAATATGACAACTGACTCTAAGTGTCAGCATTACCATAGTTTAGGTGCTTTAGGCCAGAGAAGATTCGCTTTCTTGTTCATTGGGCAATCTTGTTAAACAATCGCATCCATGTTGATTATGATACTTAACATGTTTATTTGTTCAATCATGAAAGTTGGTAGGTAGCCTATTGATTAAAGTGACTCATTGAAAGCTCTGGTTAACATAAAACTCACTGGTACAGTATGTGAAGCCAATATATATGGCGTTCCAAGTCATAGCTGGAATATTGCTAAAACAACATAAAATTCTAGATCATAGAAATGTTCATTATCAATGTTTCCTGAAATTTGTTGTGGATGACCTTTGAAATCAGTGCAGCTGAAGAAGCTATGAAAGGTACTATATCTACAGCTATATTGTAGGTGTGAATAACTACACAACTGAAATGAGGGCGGTTATCTTCAGGTTATGTTTAATATGGAAGAATATAAGAACCTTAAATACATATTGGAAGGAGAGACCATTTGCCATATTTGCATGACATTCCTACTTAAATCCTAGCTCACTCATCACTCTGAGATGTCAGTTGAGGAACAGGTGAATAACTATTGAAGGTGCCATCATTGTGATGTGGTTATGTGATCAGGATATTGACAGCGTTGTTTTCTACGGCTGGTACATTACTTGAAGAGTGACTGAAATATTTGTACAGAGAAAAAGAATGGCATTGCTTGATGACAATGTTTACAGAAGGAGACCTGATCTTATACTCTTATTCATCATGAAAGACCTTTCCACATGATATGTATCTCTTGAACAACATAGCTTTATCACCCAGCTAGTGTTTCATGCTGATGTAGATACAGTTGCATATTCATTCGGCGTGATAACTGTATTCTGTAGGGCTGACCAAAGTTAATCTCCATCACTTCGGGCTGTGGCTGGTGAGGTAGCCTAGGGGTTAAAGTGTTAGCTCGGCACACCAAAGACTTGGGTTCAATTCCCCACATGGGTACAAAGTATGAAGTCCATTGCTGGTGTCCCCTGCCTTGTTATTGCTGGAATATTACTAAAAGCAGCATAACCTTGAGACTCACATATTTTGACTTGCAGATTAAACAAATCCACTCAGTGTTCAGACTTCACATTTTAAGTGCCACATTAATTTGTGCATTCAAAATTCATCAAGACTTTTTAAGAAAAAAGTGCACATATGAACAATAATATTTAATGGCATTAATTTGGGAAAGTATTTGTGAATGAAGAATTAATTGTTATTTCAGTTACGTCATGGTGCCAAATGGTTTAGTTATATTCTGTGTCATGTCTACTGAGAAGAGTTATATGCTTCAAAAAGGGTGGGTGCAGACCCATGCATCAAAATTCTTGTAATGTAGGTTTTCCAGTTGAAGGATTAGACGTATTCAGTCACTGTTTTGTTTATTTAGTAATCGATGTAAACAAGACCAGTTGATGAATATCCTGACATACTTTCACTTTGTGAAACGCACTGCAATAATCTATGTTGCTTTAATGTTACCAGAATAATGGAAGATACAACTGATCTCTGTAGTAAATGTTTTGTCTTTCTAGCACTTGTACCTGTGAAGATCCGGTTAGAATTGATCTTCAGTAACCCATGCTTGTCGTAAGAGGTGACTAACGAGATCCGGTGGTCAGGCTTGCTGACTTGGTTGACACATGTCATCTTATCCCACTTGTGTAGATCGATGTTCATGCTGTTGATCCCTGGATTGTCTTGTCCAGATCTGATTATTTCCAGACCGCTGCCATATAGCTGGAATGTTGCTGAGTGTGGCGTAAAACTAAACTCACTAACTCACTCTAACACATGTGTCAGTGTCATTGTATTGCTCCAGGTATATGTCAGAGATTGAAAATAGGAACTTGTTTAACAAGTCATATTTCCAGTTAATAACAGTTTTCAATGACCAGTTTGTTTTGTGTGAGGGGTTCATGGGAATAGACAGGTTCTCTCACATTTCTGTTAGTGTAAAAAGTAATGGTTACGGAAAGACCATCATGGATGATGTCTGGTGTAAGGATAAGAAAATGTCCATTTAAAAAACATTAGGCTCTGTTTTCGGACCGACATAGTCTGTGACCAAGGAAATGTTCTGTATCTGACAAAACTATCTTTCATGGTTGTTTTTGATATGCACTAGATACTTCTGAAAACAACATACAGGAAAATACACAATTGGAAGTCTGTCAGCTCCAGTACCCACCAAACATGACTGTTGAACTGTAGTCATATAGAAAAATTGGATGTCCTGTAGCCTCTTTTGAGTCGTATACATGGAATTCTACCTTGGAACAGATGTAAAGTATTGTCTGTGTCTCATTAAGCTGTGTTCTCTCACTTTGTTGTGTGTTAAGACCTTTTCTGCTGTCTCCCACAATGATATTGCTGGAATATTGCTAAAAGTGGCATGAAACTAAACTTGCTCACTCACTCTGTCACTTTACCATCATGTTCCCTTATGTACCCTTATGTACAAGAATCTATATGTACTTGCATAACAAAGCATGTAACATAATGTAACCCATGTAGCATCTTACATAAAAACTATGTCTTTGTTCACATCTACCCTTTTTCTTTCTTGTGGCTTCAAGAGCACATTTTATCAGCATGAATGTTTGTGTTACATTATTTGTGGTTTATGATTTCAAAAACAATGTAATATTGTTGCTGAGGAGTTTACCTATAGCATATTTCTTAAACTCCACAGTGTTTATCAGACTAATATGTATAACACTATGTCTCTTACTCAGGTGTGATATTTGTAAGACCAGGTTTTTGTCAAGACTGTTCTTTGTAAGGTTGATCATAATAGGATCATCCTAGCAAGAAGATATTTTCCTTGAGACTGATCCTTCAAGGGCCATGTTTTCCTTGAGATGGATCCTCAAGGACCATGTTTTCCTTTAGACTTATCCATCAAGGGCCAAATTTTTTTCTCGAGACTGAATCTTAAAAGGATCATTGTTTTATTTCAAGACTTATAATTATAAGAACATGTTCTTTTCAAGACTGATCTTTATAAGACCCAGTTTTTGTTTCTGTGTACATCTGTACATGTAAGACCATGTGTTCCTTAACACTAACCCTGTATCAGGCCATGTTTTCCTCAAAACTAATTCTTGCCTCTTTTACATGATATTCCAATAGCTACAAGAGAAAGCTTTTTCGTTTGCACAGTGATGTTTTTGTTTTGGAGAAAGATGAAAAATACATAAACAGGAAACGGTTAAAATGTTGTTTGTGCATTGTTAAGTATTATACTTCCATATGTGTGTGATCAAATTGAAATGTGTTGTCACAGAGAATTAACCCCAGGAATGGTTCACCTCGATTATGTTTCTATGTTTGTCAGCATCTTGTGGGTTTCAGCAAAGTTGTTAACGTCCGAGACCTGCATCACTTTGGACTTTATCCCACGTTAAGCTGTGATATAACAGGGATACTGTTCACACCCAACTCACTCACTCATGTTCAAAGAGACTGCACAATTACACTGACTTAAACTGTATCCGTCCATGAGACATTGGCAACAAGTGTCCATGTGCCTGATCACAAACTCTGTATCCTTACTTGAATTATGCAACTGTTTGATTTTTAAATCTATTTAACATGTGATCATGGTTCATGTTAAAGCACATGCTTACTCCTGTGATTTGTCGTATTCTGAGCAATAGAACTGCGTTACCAGTGTTCAGAAACATTTCTGAAACTAAAAGGTCTTTATGACTATGGCATTGTCAGTTGTTTTGACAGAAGTAATGCAGATATCTTGTCATGTATATTGCATGTAAATTCATATGAAATATGAACATTTTTTCAATGTGAAAATGTGCCATTTATTTCATGTACTGTCCATTATAATGAATATCACTCTTGTGTTGGTGTTTGTAGATATTTGTGTTCTGTACTATACAGGATCTTACCACAACCTAAATTAGCATATGTTAGAATATCTCACGTATACATGCACAACAATCAAATACACTAGGTATTCTAGAGAGTGAAATGCACATTTGAGAAAAGTAATTCCTATATTTTGTTTCTGAAGCAGTTACTACATTTCTAAAAAGATAAGGAGTTCAGTGTCATTTAAGAAGGTTTTCAATCATTTTGCCAATTTCTGTCCTTCAAGGTATGCATAAGAATATTAGGTTTGGCCATTATAAATTATTTATTTGATTTTTAAAAGTTTCAAAAGATACAGGGTCCAAACCATTTTCCTTTCTTTTTTCCAAACAAATTGTGTATGGTACAGTAGATGAATGGGGTTCACATGAAGCATTAATGTTTGATTGGAGTGTGCATGTAGTGTATATATAATACAGTGAAATGGGAATACGCACAGCAATTGTCTTCTTTATGGAATATTGTGAAATGGCTTGTTTGGTATTGATACAACAGGGATGAAAGTCTTAATAAATTCATTTACTATGGCCTAAGCTACAGCATATCGACTCTCCACTCTGTGGAGGAACTTTGTGGCTGAAGGAAAACCCTTGACGCTGCCTAACTTGGTGGCAGAAATGTGTTGTATTTATTGTAAGTGTTTTAGAGAGACCTTTCAAGACAATGCAGACCCAATGGCTGCAACTACAGATAGGTATTATCCAACTGTTGTGCAATACCAACAATGATGTGATGGACATGTGTCACATTGTTGGAGGGAATGCTGAGTGTCAGGATACTGTAAATGGCTATTCTATATTATACACTTGTGAGTTGTTATATTGCAGGTTTGGAGCACTGGTTCAAGCATTGGACGATGTATCTATTGATGTCTTCTATCTGAATGTTGTTTATGTGGAGACAAGACAAGATGTAAAGACTGGAGACATCCAGGACTTTGGAAAAGAGATGGGGTATACAAAAGGGGCCGGTGATGTATCATTTATTTGGGAGGGGTTGGGGTAATGAGGAGGAAGAAGGGGTCGGGGTAGTGAGGAGGGAGTCAGGGGAGGGTCATCCAAACATACGACACTCTCAAGGGAGCCATGACATATTTGGGAACAGCCATGAATGAGATGTGTACAGACAGGGGGACAAGCATCAGAAGGTCATTAGTTTCTGTACATTAGTGCATAAAAAACCTCTCGACTCTCCTGCAATAAATGACCAATCCCTGTCCAAGTGACTTGGCCCTCGGTTTACATGTAAGGTATTTGAAAAAAAGGGATTGAGCATCACCCTCTGGATCCCACAGTGTACTATGATACTCCATGTTCCAAATTCTGAATGTTTCAGTCAGTGTGTCATTTATAGGTTATTTGCAAACACATATAGGAAGACTACCCCTTTTTCTTATTCATCGGACTTGTTGATGCCCAACCTATGGATATGACTGATTCTCTTTGTCAAGGAAGTTGGAAGTACAATACACTGAACACTTCTTCACTTGTATTGCAGGACATGAAAGAAGTTTCAACCTGAATCATTACTTGATCCAGCTGCATCCATTATCTCATGTTGTTGAAGAGAAATGTAATGTTTTCAAGCTGGGTTGGCATTTGTTTACTATTTCATACATGAGTTGATCTGAAACGTCTGTTTGAAAATGAATGAAAGAAAACTTGTATTGGTATCACATAAGGTCACAGTGTTTGCATGTCAAGTTGTTGTTATTCTACATTAAATTATTTTACTATGACCATGCGTGATGTTGTCTTCTTTTGTTTCAGTCTTAACCTTCCACTACCACAGTTTGTAGTTTATGGATACACTCGGCAATATTCCAGGTATATGGCGGCAGTTTGTAAATAATTCAGTCTGGACCAGACAATCCAGTGATCAGCATGAGCATCATTCTACGCAACTGGGATATGAAGACATGTGTTAACAAAGTCAGCAAGCCTTACCACTCAATCCTGTTAGTTGCCTCTTGCAACAAGCATAGGTTGCTGAAGACCATAGATTCCTGGTGGTGGTGCTCGCAGTATGAGAACTGGTGGCCATTGTTGGTAGCATGTCATCATGTCCCATTTGTGTGGTTCAATACTGATGTCATGACCTCAATCACTGGATTATCAGATTCAGATTTAAGTGCTGACTGTGGTCATATATTTGCAATATTCCTTAGAGCAAACAGAAAGGTTTATTCAGTATTATCATGAATATGGCATTATAGCCAAAATACAGTAAATACTACAGAAATTACATCTTGAGTCTGATATTATTAACATGTTGTATATAAGCAGCCGTTGAAAGAAGGTGATATTTATCATAAACATCACAGGTTCTTGGTAATTTTTTTGTATTATATATAAGACCTTAAATTGAACTATTTGTTACACATAAATAACACATGCAAGTCATCTTTAATTTCATCTGTCACACTTGGTACATACACGGTAAACATCAATATTTTCAGATATAGGACTCATATTTACATTGAAGTTGTGGAATGAAATGCAAAAGCCTCACTTGGACTCTTTGTCAGTTGGGAAATGATACCATCAACATCGGAATTAGCTAAACCAAATCAAATCTTAAAAGCCATTCCATTCAAAGACAGCTATAGCTATTGCTATAAATAGAGAGAGCATGGTATGACAGGACGGCCAGAACAGAGACAAATAGTCTTATTGTTCGACATTTTCCCCGCCATGATGCCATTACTTCTGAAGGTCGGTTGCTACGAAGTTGTATTGCAATTTATTTCAATATCCAGATTTCAAACATAGCAGTTGTAATACCTATTATTGTTCCTGTAAACAGCATATAATAACAACATTGCAATATCATCAGTAAACAATTGCATTATGATATCACCAATATAGTAATGCAAACGTATACCATAATTACATTAGGTTTTGACTGATATAACAAGATCATTGTTAACGAAATTGAACAAAACCAGACTCAAAATACATCCCTGTCTTACACTCTGGTAGTGAAAGCAAAGAAATTCTGGTCATATTCGTACATGGTTGGAAGCATTTGTACCGTTTGGGTCCGAAATTTTAGATGATTCGTACCCAAATATGGATGACTCCTACCCTAGTTAGGATGATTCGTGTAGCGACGGTGTAACATTTGTAGTATTTTGGATGTAGTTTGTGCAGGACCCAGGTAGTGAAAATTATTTACCCGATCCCGTTACCCTATTACGTTTTCATCGCAATAGAACGTCTACTGCACATCCTATCCTACTTACCACCATCTACACACGCCTTACATACAGGACTCCCCAACTTTTGGAAAGATGATCAAACGAATAGATGCTTCTTAGTTGGCTCGTGGTTCCCTCCAGCAATCGTAGCATCGTGTGTGAACTTCGTCAGTCCCCCCTCCGTGATATTGCTGGAATATTGCTAAAACCGGCGTAAAATCAAACTCACTCGTCGGTGGGTACAAGGTTGGAATGTTCTTCCATATTGCTTGGACAACGACAACATATAATAGCTTCTTCCTCATATATCCTTCTCCTTTCCGACGCTAGTAGTAAAATTCTTTACATCAAGATGCTCTCGGACAGAGAAGAGCCATCGATCGATGCTACTGGGATACATAGCCAAGCTGGCGGGGAAAGTGTCGAACAATAAGATTAATTGTCTCTGGCCGTCCTGTCATACCATGCTCTCTCTATCTATAAGCGATAGCTATGGCTGTCTTTGAATGGAATGCCTTTTAAGATTTGATTTGGTTTAGCTAATTCCGATGTTGACGGTATCATTTCCCAACTGACAAAGAGTTCAAGTGAGGCTTTTGGTTCTGTGCATCAGGGGACCGACAGTACTCACCCAATGACACTGTGGACACGTAGAGGTGGAAAACAGGACCATCAGGAAGCGCTCATAAAATCAAAACAAGTGCCTGGCATTGAAATTTGTGTTCTTTGTGAAGTGGAGATTTGTTTGTTTGTTGCATAACGCCACAGTCAGCAATATTCCAGCTATTGGTGACGGTCTGTAAATACTCGAGTCTGGGCCAGACAATCCGGTGATCAAAAGCATGAGTATCAATCTATGCAACTGGGAGACGATGACATGTTTCAACCAAGTTAGCGAGCCTGACCACCCGATCCCGTTAGTGGCCTCTTACGACAAGCATGGGTTACTGAACATCAATTCTAACCCGGATCTTGCGGACATGTTTGTAAGAGATTGTCAGAAAGGTATGGTAGTGCATGATCAAGTGAGTGAGTGAGTTTAGTTTTACGCCGCTTGTAGCAATATTCCAGCAATATCTCGGCCAGAACACCAGAAATGGGCTTCACACATTATATCCAGCAAGATCAAGGAGTCACTGGATATTTGGAGTCTTCTCTTGCATTACAAATAATTAATTTGGAAAACATAGGTAATTGTACTTCCTTATCATAACGAAAATATTTGCTCAGTTGATTACAATCTTTATCTATGTATTTTTCTTGGTGTGTGTGTGTTGTTTTTTGTGTCCCTTTGTCTTTTGGGATATAGCCTACATCCACGACACACGACTCCGCCCTAGTATCAGTATCTCTCGCTGCACCTGCATCATAATTATCAAGTATGGTAGTCCTCACTCCAGCTGTTTCATCGATACCGTGATTCATGCCTGTATGTACAGAAGCCATGTCAAAACGTGTGTGAAACAGGGCGATGACATTCTGGTACATTCGTCAACATGGTACGTTGGTGACTTCCAGGTAAAATACATTAATGTTATTTTCATTTCATTCCTTTCATCCATTAGACGTTTTATTACTTTTAGGACAACCCTGACCACCTTCCCGTGACTAATATATCCACTAGCGTATGTCAAAGTAGAAACTAGCTTTGTGTATACGCTAGTATGTCAGACCTTGAAACAAACATAGCCAATACAGTCCATGCATATGTATAACGTGTGACAAGTCTAGAATTATGTAGTTTCTGAAAATGAAGAAAGCCTCTGGCCTGCTTTTTATTATATTCTATTTAAGAACCGTTTATTCTTTAAAATATTTCCTTTTCAGAGACTATATGTTACTCTAGACACTGACTTGAGGAGTCTTGTCGAAATTTGCCCTCATGGAAATGGCATTGTCCATTTTGATCGTACTTTCACTTTTGATGATGATTTAACACATGTTCTTTTAATTCAATGAACAGATTATTTAGTCATGCCTTTGAGTGAATCAGTAAAGTTTGAACAGATTTCCGAGTGAATTCAGATCAGCACATATCCTTCCTTATTTTCTGAAGGGGCAATTACTGAAGTGCGTAATTACATCGATATTACATACATACATACATACATACATACATACATACATACATACATACATACATACATACATACATACATACATACATACATACATACATACATACATACATACATACATACATACATACATACACACACACACATACATACACATACACACACATATACATACATACACACACACACATACACATACATATACACATGCATACATACATACATACACACACACATACATACATACATACACATACACACACACATACATACATACACACATACATACATACACGCATATACATACATACACACACATGCACACATACATATACATACATACATACATACACATACATACATACATACATACATACATACATACACACATATACATACATACATACATACACATACATACATACATACACATATATACATACATACATACACACACACATACACACACACACATAGTTGTTCTGAACTTGTCCTGTTGGATATAAATCCTAAATTTATATACAATAAAGCTGTTGTTTATCGGGTTTGATATTTCTGGACGACTCCTAAGATAATAATTTTTAAATGGGTTTGTCCTCCAACACCAAACATATTCCGTCCTCTGCCCTGTCCTGAATAAACACACAACTCATTCACACTGTCCTGTCATCTCATCCATGGAACTGTCTCCCAACCTCTGTTCTAATAATGGCCCTTTCATGGTGTGAGTTGTTCAAGACTCCGTGATTGAGGTAATCAGATTTAGTTGTGCAATCAAGTGACAAGTTGTTTCTCAAGTGATCATTCGTAAGGTCTTCGGTAATTCTGTGGCTGCTTCTGAGAAATCCAACTTTCTTTTCCCTCAAAAAGGGATGCAAACGTTTCTTCTAGACAGAGTTTGGCCATACAGGAGTGATCAGTGAGGTTCCATCGCTCCCTGTTGACAAATGGACAAGCTAGCCATTAAACGTCTCAGGTGTGTAACATCAACACAAGTCCCCGGCAGATGGGGATATTTGTGGGTCTCATATTCTGCTTGTGTTAGTCAAGTTGAATCTAAGTCGATGTAACACGTGTTCTGATTGGATAGAAAGAAGGGAGATAATTCAGTTGGTGATCTTTTGGCTGCTAGGGGATTTTACGAGAACTGGGAAATATGGCTGCATATTAGAACAGGTTCCAGGAAGATATGACAAGTAACCTCTGTGGGAGGAGGGTTGATATGGGACCTATCCTTCTGTACAACATTTGACGTAAACAGCTGTGCATACACACATATCACAACCACGCATTAATTTTGTAGTGTTTTGTATTTGTTAAGTCAACCCACACTGGGCAATATTTCAGCTTCAGATGGTGTGCCTGATCAGACAATCCATTGACTGACATCATGAGCATCGATTTACGCAACTTGGATACGATGACATGTGTCAACCAAGTCAGCTATCCAGACAATCTGAATCCGTTAGTTGCCTCTTGCGAAAAGCACTGGTTGCTGAAAATCTATTCTAACCAAGATTTTCACACGAGTTCTCTCATCTAAGAACTCAATCTCTCAGTAATGTTTTTTGTTTATTGAGGAATATCTGTAGAAAGCCTGATTTATGCTAGGTTTGTACACAAGATACAAATTTAAGTTAATTATTACAATTAATCAATAAGCTCCATTTACCCTATCAACAGTTAGTGAGTAAACAGTAGTCCGCTAGGGTGCAGGTCATGTCCCATTAGTCATACGCCCATTAGTCATACTCCGGTCATGTCCCATTAGTCATACGTAATATTGTCCTACTCCTGGTCATGTCCTAGTCCTCCTCCCTACTTCCTCTAGTCATGTCCCATAAGTCATGTCCTATTAGTCCTACTCCCAGTCATGTCCTGGGTCCTACTGTCCCATAGTCAGTCCCTACTCCCAGTCATGTCCCATTAGTCCCACTACATTAGTCCTTCCCAGTCATGTCCTATTAGTCCTACTTCCCAGTCATGTCCCCCTAATCCATAGGTCATGTCCTACTCAATACCCTGGTCGTGTCCGAATAGTCCTACTCCCAGTCATGTCCCATTAGTCCTACTTCCCAGTCATGTTCCATTAGTCATACGCACATAAGTCCTACTCCTGGTCATGTCCCATTAGGTCATGTCCTATTAGTCCTACTCCTGTGTCATGTCCCATAAGTCCTACTCCCAGTCATGTCCATTGTCCCCTACTCCCAGTCATGTCCTATTAGTCCTACTCCCAGTCATGTCCCATATTAGTCCTACTCCCTGGTTGTGTCCGAATAGTCCTACTTCCCAGTCAGTGCCCATTAGGTCCTACCTCCAAAGTCATGTTCCATTAGTCCTAGTCCTACCAGTCATGTCCCATTAGTCCTACTTCCCTGTCATATGTCCTATTAATTAGTCCTACTCCTAGTCATGTCCTATTAGTCCTACTCCCAGTAATGTCCTTCCATTAGTCCTACTACCAGTCATAGTCCCATAAGTCCTACTCCCAGTCATGTCCCATTACTCATACGCCCATTAGTCATACTCCCAGTCATGTCCCATTACTCATACGTCCATTTGTCCTACTCCCAGTCATGTCCCATTAGTCCTACTCCCAGTCATGTCCCATTAGTCCTACTCCCAGTCATGTCCTATTAGTCCTACTCCCAGTCATGTCCCATTAGTCCTACTCCCGGTCGTGTCCGAATAGTCCTACTCCCAGTCATGTCCCATTAGTCCTACTCCCAGTCATGTTCCATTAGTCATACGCACATAAGTCCTACTCCCGGTCATGTCCCATTAGTCCTACTCCCCGTCATGTCCTATTAGTCCTACTCCCAGTCATGTCCCATTAGTCCTACTCCCAGTCATGTCCCATAAGTCCTACTCCCAGTCATGTCCCATTACTCATACGCCCATTAGTCATACTCCCAGTCATGTCCCATTACTCATACGTCCATTTGTCCTACTCCCAGTCATGTCCCATTAGTCCTACTCCCAGTCATGTCCCATTAGTCCTACTCCCAGTCATGTCCCATTAGTCATACTCCCGGTCGTGTCCGAATAGTCCTACTCCCAGTCATGTCCCATTAGTCCTACTCCCAGTCATGTTCCATTAGTCATACGCACATAAGTCCTACTCCCGGTCATGTCCCATTAGTCCTACTCCCCGTCATGTCCCATTAGTCCTACTCCCAGTCATGTCCCATAAGTCCTACTCCCAGTCATGTCCCATTACTCATACGCCCATTAGTCATACTCCCAGTCATGTCCCATTACTCATACGTCCATTTGTCCTACTCCCAGTCATGTCCCATTAGTCCTACTCCCAGTCATGTCCCATTAGTCCTACTCCCAGTCATGTCCCATTAGTCCTACTCCCAGTCATGTCCTATTAGTCCTACTCCCAGTCATGTCCCATTAGTCCTACTCCCGGTCGTGTCCGAATAGTCCTACTCCCAGTCATGTCCCATTAGTCCTACTCCCAGTCATGTTCCATTAGTCATACGCACATAAGTCCTACTCCCGGTCATGTCCCATTAGTCCTACTCCCCGTCATGTCCTATTAGTCCTACTCCCAGTCATGTCCCATAAGTCCTACTCCCAGTCATGTCCCATTAGTCCTACTCCCAGTCATGTCCCATTAGTCCTACTCCCAGTCATGTCCTATTAGTCCTACTCCCAGTCATGTCCCATTAGTCCTACTCCCGGTCGTGTCCGAATAGTCCTACTCCCAGTCATGTCCCATTAGTCCTACTCCCAGTCATGTTCCATTAGTCATACGCACATAAGTCCTACTCCCCGTCATGTCCCATTAGTCCTACTCCCCGTCATGTCCTATTAGTCCTACTCCCAGTCATGTCCCATTAGTCCTACTCCCAGTCATGTCCCATAAGTCCTACTCCCAGTCATGTCCCATTACTCATTCGCCCATTAGTCATACTCCCACTCATGTCCCATTACTCATACGTCCATTTGTCCTACTCCCAGTCATGTCCCATTAGTCCTACTCCCAGTCATGTCCCATTAGTCCTACTCCCAGTCATGTCCTATTAGTCCTACTCCCAGTCATGTCCCATTAGTCCTACTCCCGGTCGTGTCCGAATAAATAGTCCTACTCCCAGTCATGTCCCATTAGTCCTACTCCCAGTCATGTTCCATTAGTCATACGCACATAAGTCCTACTCCCGGTCATGTCCCATTAGTCCTACTCCCCGTCATGTCCCATTAGTCCTACTCCCAGTCATGTCCCATAAGTCCTACTCCCAGTCATGTCCCATTACTCATACGCCCATTAGTCATACTCCCAGTCATGTCCCATTACTCATACGTCCATTAGTCCCATTCCCAGTCATGGCCCATTAGTCCTACTCCCAGTCATGTCCCGTTACTCATACGCCCATTAGTCCTACTCCCAGTCATGTCCCGTTACTCATACGCCCATTAGTCCTACTCCCAGCCATGTCCCATTATTCCTACTCCCAGTCATGTCCCATTACTCATACGCCCATTAGTCCTACTCCCAGTCATGTCCCGTTACTCATACGCCCATTAGTCCTACTCCCAGTCATGTCCCATTAGTCCTACTCCCAGTCATGTCCCATTACTCATACGCGCCTATTAGTCCTACTCCTAGTCATGTCCCATTAGTCCTACTCCCAGTCATGTCCCATTACTCATACGCCCTCAAAAAGGCATATACCCTTTGAGTAAAATGGACTAGCAGGGTCTGATTTCTGACGTTTATGGTAAGCTAATCGATTCCCATTCAGTCACTTGTAATATAATATATCTATATTCGTTGAAACCAAAGTCCGTTCTATATTGTAACTTATATGATAAATCATCATATACATGTATTTAGGACACTGTTGCGAAGCCCCATTTAAAAATAAATAAAATGTAATTTATCAATAGGTTATCAGTATAAACATCTCCATATTCACAGCCATACATGGACATTCACCGGAAGCAGGAAATAGTCAATCACGATGACGGCTTAAATCCCCAGTTTCAGAAACATCCCTTTCAAACAAAATCTGAGTAATGTTTGATCGCAATCCTCTGTCCCAGTGGAATTGCAATTCCCTGGATGTTGTAAGCACCAACAACTTTAACTCCATTTTTACCTATACAAATTATGATGATGATAACACCTGGCTATGCATTCCTCAACATCCATAAATGGCTAGTAAATTATGGCGGAGTTCCGAGTGACGTTACTATTCAAAATATACACCTGTCAGTTCATCCTGACTGGTTGAACTCCACTGTTCAATTAACTAAGAGGCTACCGAACTGCCCCCATTTAATCAGAAAGAACCCTTTAACCCACCCAGTCACATTCAACACGTTGTAAAATTACCACGTGCTAGTATATCCAGTAGATATCTAAATTAATTATATTAATAGAGCGACAGGACCCTTCGGTATGATCAAGAAATTCAGTAGAGTTGCGTTACGATTCCATATGTTATGAGCATGTGTTTATGAATCTCTGTCTAGTACTGATGATCAGTATGATCGCCAAAAGATGAGCTTATGTGCCCAGTCGATGGTACCAGCTACAACACAGGCAATGGCAAGTAAACTGTTCATCTGAAAAATCTCTGAAATATGGCTTCAGTCAACTAGTAACCAAACTACTGGGGATTGCAGCGATCGCCATTTTGTCACTGATGTGTCTTTGGAAATGTACTCCACGTCTGTCATAAAACAGTTTGAAAGCTTTACCAAGGTCATGAGCGTTGAATCCTCCAAAACAGCTTAGATAAATCATACTCGGGCACTTTCAGTCGACAACAGCAGAAGAATCTATGCCGCAGATAGCAACGCTTCGGATTGACCAAGACCATAGCTAACCGTTGTCTCTTAAATCAGTACAAATTCGACATCGTTTAAAAAAATACTTCAAACACAGGTGAAGTGACAAGACCCATCCTGGGTTAAGGGAGGGGACCTTGAGTCGAAGTCTATCGCGAGGGTACAATCACGATACTGTCAGTGAATCAAGTGATGTTATAAATGTTAACAGCCCTACCGTAAAATGACTAAAACACGTGCACGTTAACAAATATAAATCTGTCTCTGTCTGTACAGCAGTGAGACGAAAATAAAATAACAAAGCGGACAGCTCTATTACAGGGCGGATCCAGAGTAGGGTGGACCTTTGGACTTCATGATGTATGTGTGCGCACGTACACACACACACAGACACACCGGTGATTACCTCAACACAAAATTAAAATTCAAGTTAATTATCACAATAAATCAATAAGTTCAGTTTACTCTACAACTAATCAGTGAGCAAACAGTATGGAATCAAAGTGAAAAAGACAATTGCTGTTAAGCCAATTGACTTGTAAGGAACTGTTCATAATTTATAGTGTGTGTGTGTGAGAGAGAGAGAGAGGGAGAGAGAGTGTGTGTGTGTGTGTGTGTGTGTGTGTGTGTGTGTGTGTGTGTGTGTGTGTGTGTGTGTGTGTGTGTGTGAGTGAGTGAGAGATGATAATTTTAAATGGGGGTCACCCATTTTGTTCTGGTGTGTCGGGTGTGTGTGTCATAAAATTTGTACACATGTACTAGGGGATGTGTCATTCACATTTTACATGCTTCTCCATAAAAAGATATATATATATATATATAACACGCACGCGCACGTGCGCACATACACACGAGCCATAAATTATTAACGGTCCCTAATCAAACATAAATGATTTAAAAGCTTCCCCTAGGCCTTGAATGTTGAGACGAAAATGTCTATCTGTCCATCTGTCGGTGTGTCTGTCGGTCTGCCTGTCACAGACACTATACGATTTACATGTTGAACACAGTCAACAAGTTAATAATGACTTACTTGAGTGCAACCAGTCTACGCAAATTAAGTGTTCCACTTCCAAATAAAATACATGTTGTTCTGCTTTTAGCACAAGATATACTGGTAATCAAGATATATACATATGTAATCATCAAGCATTACGTTCAGACGAAAGAATGCTTGGTGTCATGTTTCAGCAGCATGTGTCTAAGTGAAAAAGGTCATGGCTATTATCATGAGCATTAGCGCTCTACACAATTCGCGTTTGTTGTCGCTTACACAGAGACCGTGTCATCATACTGGATAGACTAACCACTAGTCTCTGAAATGAAAAAAATTCTACAGAAAAAAAGTTCATAACACACACAACACACACACACACACACACACACACACACACACACACACACACACACACACACACACACACACACACACACACACACACACACACACACACACACACACACACACATAGAGAGAATATGAGTCCAGATATTTCTTCTTGTCAAATCTCCTTTATATCTGCACAAGATCTTTCGCCGTTCAACGGCTCTTCAGGTGTACAATGTACAGATGTGCAGATATATATATACACCTGCAGAAATATTTCTTCTTGCCAAATCTCCTATATATCTGCACAAGATCTTTCGCCGTTCAACGGATCTTCAACGGCAATGAGAAGGAGCCCTGAGACTTTCTTCGTTTTCAGTGTTGACACATGTCATCGTATCCCACTTGCGTAGATCGATGTTCATGCTGTTGATCCCTGGATTGTCTGGTCCAGACTCGATTGTTTACAGACCGCCGCCATACAGCTGGAATGTTGCTGACTGCGGCGTAAAACTCACTCACTCACTCGCTCGCTCATTTTCAGAAGCTGTGGAAATCTAGACTTGTGTGGGCTTTCTTGGATATATTTGCTTCAGGGTCTGTATGACAGACTACATATTGGAGGTCACATCATAACAACCATTTGGCAACAAGAAGTCTACATTAACCAATCAGAATCCAGCTTTCTCGAGCTTACGGCACTAGTCTCAAAACGACGACCTCCTTATACACCACACGATGAAAAGTTTTCTTTTGAATTTTTAAAGCTTAACAAAATACAATTTTGTAATGCCATAAAGATGGCCAATAATTTATGGCAGTTAATGAGCTGTGGGAGGTGTTTACCATTTCACATGTTTTTTTAATCCCATTGAAGCGATATATAGACAATGATTTTGATAGAATCAATGGTACAACCAGTAAGTATCATTCGGAATACGTGTTTGACGTTACCCGTTGGAAGACACGTTCGGACATTTGCTTTCGCGATCGAGTAACCGACGTTCTGATTGGTAGAATGAAAGGTCATTCTAACGTGACCTTTAATGCGATGCCCTCAGCTCCGGTTACCGATTTTGAGAAGACTGTATTTTAAACCACGTGCGCTCGTTCTACATATGTTGTATGTTGTAGAAACAACAACCCAACGCACAAATTGGATAATATATCATGTTGGCGTGATTGTGTGTATAACATTTCACATGCACAAACGGTATATAAACTGTTCAGTTCACATGATAGAGATGCGGCATTAAACACACAACAAAAGAAATGCCTAGATTAACACAGGGACAGCGTGAGAGGGCCTTAGGAATACGGCAAACGGCGGCACAACAGACCCATGTTGTAAGGACATTCAACTGCTCCCAATACTGTGGGCAACTTGGTCCAGCGATTCAGAATACCAGGTCCAACAACAGTCATGCCAAGAACAGGTAGTCCAAGGTGACCCCTGATGATCGCTACCTATGCAACTTTATATGCATAACAGTTTCTTGCATGTGACGTCATCGGCGTCGAATGCGTTGGGTCGTGTGTGGTCAGCAAGCAGACAGTAGAAAGACGACTAAGGGCAGCCGGTATCAGGCCCAACAGAAGCCCGCTGTTGATCAATGAAACCGTCGTCGAAGAATGGGATGGGCGAGAACAGTAAGGCGTTGGTAACGTCATAATTGGCAGCACGTCCTCTTCACCTTCACCTTCACCTGACATATCTGGTGTTCGAGTCCATCACTGTGTAGTCTGATATCATGGCCTGTTCACAAAGGTCACCGTCATATCTATAAATGATTGAGTGTTGACAGTCTTCAAGCCTGTCCTTGACACACCTCTCAGAAGGCCTTGGTCATCAGTGGAGAATACCGGTATATGCTTAGACGCTAGGGTAACAGGTAGCATCTTCTTGAATCTTGTCACTGACGACATGAACACGTGATTAAGTTGTCCGGTAACGTCATGACACCATTCTCCTGCTGCCAGGCGACGTGACTATTTCCACGTGATGTAGTTCCCATTGATGCAATGCTGCCTGATGGGACAGTACTGACAAATCAAGCCACAGGGAAGCACCATCAACCGTAAGTTCATATTTTTTACTCGGATTCATGTTTCATCCGAAAAAATGATTTTACCCTATTTGAAAAGAAATTGTTCATCACTACAGTAACGAATAACACTGTGAATAGGTTTGCCAGCTTTCCTGATACAGTACTTAATCAGAAATATTCAATGTGAACGTTAAGATATTAAAATGTCGTGAAAAGATTGAACGTCATGATCAATGCCAGAGACCTCCGTCTTCATGATTCAAAGATATTTCATTGGCAAAGGCAAAATAACGGTGAAGATTATATGAATGCCCATTGAAAATCAGTGATAACGCCAGGTGTCCGAGATAGGAGATAATGAACATCCTGCCTTACTGTTAGCATGAAATGACTGGACAAATCAATGGTCATGTTGATAATGCGAGTAAGAGAGGAAGCTGAAATATCACGAAGAGCAAGGAATCGAATCCGGAAGTGTTTTGCCAACAGTTTACAAGACCATCCTGTTCCTTACAGTCTGTCTCACAGTCCCTGAACCACATTATTTTCCCTACTGCTTTGCCCTCTCTGCAATGCTAAAGCCTTAAACGAAGAGTCTAGATTTCCTCAGGTTCAGAATCTCTGGTCTCCCTTTGGCTCCTCTTCAATTTAAATGGGTTTGTTTGTTACTATTCAAATTATATATATTCAGAAACTAAGCGTTAGTCTATGTTCCTTAAAGTGGTACTGGTTCTCCCAGACGAGGGGCAGTGGGGTAGCCTAGTGGATAAAGCGTTCGCTCCTCACACCGAAGACACGGGTTCGATTCCCCACATAGGTACAAAGCGTGAAGTCCATTTCTGGTGTCCCCCGCCGTGTTATTGCTGGATTATTGCTAAAAGCGGCATAAAAATTAACTCACTCACCCAGTCTCCGACACGAGTCTTGAACATTAGTATTCTAATGTGAGTAGTTCCTACATGTAAGCTGGTTCCCGGCTCCCTTTGCGCGCGCCACCTTGCGACAAAGCTAGGAGCTCGTATATTGCGATATGCGAGACGGGGCCCAGCTTATTCCTACATGAAGCCATAATACTGTGGTAGCCGAGAGGGGACATCACTTTCTCGCCTTCAGTTTCGGGGCCCGACCATGCTATCCTTGTCGTTATCCCGTATTATCGTTATCGACGAGAATGCGATGTCCACTCTCAGCTACCATATATTACCGCCTAGTTTCGCTGTACCGCAAATTCGGAAATGTGGTTCTCGTTTTCATATCTACATCCGATATTTTATCTACACGCTTCCGTTGCTTGTTTTACCCAACCCTTAACATATCTAAATACCTGTATTAGTCACAGCGCTGGGAACACCTGGTGCGTGACTATCTCTGTTGATAAGTACTTAGATATTGAATATATTATTATAAAAACAACCCTCACTCGATTGATATCGTTTTTAATCTTTTACTATTTGTTCCAGATGACATTTTGAATTAGAATAATACCTTTAATGTTTGAATGTATCCGATATAACAGTCCTCCCGTTATCAGTGTTGCTTTAATCTATATAATACCATTATTCAAAATATCATTCGGAATTATACTATAACCAATGAAAACACAATGCCATTTAAAAGTGCTTAGGTGTCACATGTGTTATGTTTATGGATGACACTTTCTTAGTAAGGTACAGATTCTAGTACTTTTTTGGTTCGAGTGTGGGTTCGAACCCCGGATGGGCTTCACACATTGTACCCATGAGAGGACTCTCCATCGTGACAAGCGCAAGGTTTAACTACTAGTGAGTGAGTGAGTTTAGGTGTACGTCGCTTTTAGCAATATTCCGGCATTATCACAGCGGGGGACACCAGAAATGGGCTTTACACATTGCACCCATTTGTGGAATCGAACCCGGGTCTACGGCGTGACGAGCGAACGCTGTAAATGTTATTTAACTACTGGGCTTCCCCACCGCCAAATGTTCACAAAACGCTGGGATCGTACTGTTTACCACTCGTTTAACACGATCTTGGTCACGTGCATGAAACAACAACACTGCGACCTTGAAACCGTAGGTCAGTTACAAAGAAAGTGTAATCCCAAATATAACATATGTTACATTTGACCACTTTCTAAATGGCATTGTGTAATAGCTTTCGGCCGTGGGAGCTACCATGGGCCTACCTTTAGAATACAGCACCACAAATTTTAAAATAGGTCGTAATACCCTTTTACGGTGCTTAAGAAGTACCTACTCTATTGTCACTTGGGAAAATTCCTAGAATCAGGGTCCTTCCTAGGGCGTTCGAAGCGGAGGAGAATAGTGAAGACTTCAGTCAGAGAGCATCATGTAGCACAATGGAACAGTCGGTTGGCAGATGACTCTGATCTTCACAAGTTCCAGCGGATACATCGCCAGCTTGAAGTCCACCCTGCATGGAAGGTGTCATTGCTTGATGCATCACTCAGACGGCAAGCTAACTTTGTCATCAAAGCCTGTGCTACAGTGAGAGACCTATGTGAAGCAGGGCTGTGTCATCGGTGTGGATGATGTACGATGACCCTCACGCACGCCGTAGTTGTGTGTGTGGATACACAGATGCAACTCGGGACGAACTGTGGACAGGCCTAATCAATGTTGGGCCAATCGAATTCAGCGTGAAACTTCACAACATGAACCCAAATGAACTTACAGAGTGCTTGTTGTCGTGTACAACCGACTTCCTCTGATCAAAGAGGACTTGATTGAGTTTTCCACTCTGTGCATAAAATACATCACCATGATGTACAAAGCTGTGTTCCAGTGACTCATTGTGACTCTTTGCATTTGACTGATTAAGAAAACGTGGTATTGGCCTCTAATGCGCACGGAAATCCTGAAATAAGTGCATAAATATTGTCTCTTTCTGTACTCTTCACTATGGAGGAATAAAAGATTATATATATCGCAATTTCTAAGATGCCTAGCGGTTAGAACAATCGAAAAAATACATTATCAGACAATAAAGGTATAGTTTCTTGGTTTGCAGTTGCTTCACGCAGCTAACATCACTGGTGGAAACATTACGTTTATGTTTTACGACGGTTAAACTGTGTCAATTCGACTCACAAGTTTTAAGCGACACGGTAACGTTCGCAATGTTTACATTCCCACAATGCAATCGTGGAATGTCGCTTGACTACTCAGCTTCATCTGGATGTACTGATCTAAACTTACGTTGGTAGTAGAAATGCGACGTTCATATTGCCCCATATGGTTTACGTTAATGACAGATGTAATTAAAATAATTCAGAGAAGATATTTAATCCGAACGTAAACCGTCATCAAACTGTTATCATTTGGGTTTTTTCTGGTAACGTTCGTCTTAACGTAGGGGGGCAGACATATCAATAGAACAGCGCGCCAGTTAGCCCTGTGCGAGCATTCTTAATTTAGGTCACCGACACCGTCGTTTGTTTTCTGCCTTAAATTAATCGTAATTATCCTTAGAAAGTATTAAATTTAACATCTTAGAAAAGATGTAAAGTTCGCTCTACCCCAATGTGTTTTGTAATAAAGTATAGTTTTGCCCTGAACTATTATAACATCAAAGCACTCGGACTACCGTCTTCGTGCTTTAATTATAATAGTTCAGGGCAAAACTATTATAACATCAAAGCACTCGGACTACCGTCCTCGTGCTTTAATTATAATAGTTCAGGGCAAAACTATACTTTATTACAAAACACATTGGGGTAGAGCGAACTTTATTTCCTAAATATACAAGCCGGTACAGGCCAAAGAGACGATGAGATGGCTGTGAAGGCCTACAAAACACCAACATTGACAATGTTATGTCATTTCCATTGGTTTTTTTTTTTAGACGGCCGCGCTGTCTTTCATAGGGAGACGTCCAAAACACATTTTGTATCGTTTTTAAAAATCGGTCATGTTGAAAATTTAAATTCTTCTTATTTCTTGAAAACTTCTTTTTTCAAAATTCTTACTTTCTGCTGTTCTACGTATTTGATGTCAATATTCACGAGAAATAATAGTAAACGTTAATAATATTCGTTTTATTTGCGCGAAAGGATCGTCGTTTTTTTAAATATACACCCTAATTTCCATATGCAACAAGACCGTAGATCCAATGCAACGTTCACTTTTCAGATCCTATGAAACTGCGGCACAAAATACTTCTGCATCCAGTGGTTGTATTATTTTCAGTAATTTCATTACATTTGAAGATATGGCTGGTACGGTTTAGTCTCCATTCGCCTACATCTCATTTCGCTCACATCCCATTTCGTATACAAAAATAATGTAGGCTAATTGGGATTAGAAAATGCACCCCTATTCTTATAATGAACCTGACTCACTGGTCAGTGCCATGCTAATTAAGTAAATCTTCCAAATTATCCTTACTCATGTCTGAATTACTTTTTAACGACACACATTTTAGAAAAGTAAGCATCAAAGGATAATGAATATTAAATATTTTTTTGACGAAATTGGACTAAGTTATATCTGGAATTCCCAAAATTTTGAAAATTGGAATAAACTACAAATTAGTTAAATGTAAACTAGAAGAAGCGTATAAGCAAGTGTGGTTGTCTACGGTAGAACATTCATCAAAAGATATCTTATATAACTCCTTTTTTAACTTGTACACTTTGTAATGGTTACGACATTGGCGATGAATCTCATTATTTATTTATTTATTTGTTCTCACTTCATAAATGCAAGAGTTAAATATTTAAAGCCATATTTTTATTCCAAACCAAATGTTCATAACATGTATACATTATTCAATAACAATAAGAAAGGTATTCTCAGAAAGCTCTGTTTATTCTGTAATATTATCATAAATGTTTTTAAGAATCTTCGGTAAAAATATTCCATCTAAATATTTCTATTATCTTTATGCAATCTATTTGCAGATAGATTTACAATCTATCTATATATATAATGCATTATTCATCTGTATATATGAAATACTCGACTGCACATACATTGTATATAACTATATGAATATATTTAATTGTAACATATTTGTAACCTCATATGCCGCCGTCTGCGGCCTGAGTTGAAATAAAGTTCAGTTCAGTTCAGTTAAAATAAAATGAAAGGGATTAATACACAAGCTAAATTGTAAAAGCAATGATGATATGTAGTTAATTTCTCACTGTAAAATACTCAGTTGCTATAAGGATATGTAGTTGAGTAAAGAGGATTGGTGCATCCACTAAGAAGTTCAAACAAGGTTATAATAAAATACTCAGTTCTCTGCTATTAATAGGCTTTAAACCAACTTAACCATATAAAATGGAGCGTTCGCCAGGCACTGTGAGACACAATGGCTAACCTGCAGAGGGCAGAGTTCATCTTGTCCCAGAGAAGAGGAAGGCAGGTACTACATGATGGCCTAAAGTATCGACTGAATGTTGTGAGACAAAAAGCCACACACTGGAAGTGCGTCATAGATAAATGTAAAGGCTAGTGCAGTGCCATTGGTGACCACGTATCTTCCGTCACAGAGCACAAGCACCCTCCTCTGATGAATGAAGAAGAGACCAGACTCCTCACCAGACTGAGACAATGTGTTCGTGATGAAGTGAGAATGGACATCCGCACAAGTAAACTTCCTTAACACTAAGCATATGTAATATGATGTTATATGATGTGAATACCATTGTGATCGGAAAATGGACAATTAACAGTGTGAATAAAAAACAGACAAATAACTGTTAAATAAATTCTTTAAAAAGTGTCTTTTGTCCTTTAACTACTTCAACTAGAAGAGTCCAGTTTTAGATCATAGGGGTGCCACTAGTTTACCATTGCGTAATCAACAGTCAACAGACCATGAAATGTTGTTTTAAGACTGTAGGCGAATTGGGATGTAGGCGAAATGAGAACGCTGGTACTCTATTAATAATGATGCAAAATTAGTCAAAATACATCTACACTAACAGGAGAATATGGGAATCTAAGAACTAAATTACATATTGGATAGGGCCATCCAAATCGCTATTACGTGCTTTCTCATGAAGTACATTGTCATCTTTTCTTATAAATTGTGAAACTACCAAAAACGCATCCGCTCCGTTGGTGAACTTTGTATTGGAATAGTTTGGTTCATGGTGAATAAACCATAACGAAAATATAGCGTCCGTATCCACAACAAATACTCTCCAAGTTTTCTGAGTTACATTGCCCTAGTGTTAAGCATATCAGAGTTATGACCCCTTATCTGTATACGTGTATGGCCTCTGTGTTGTCGCTTGACGTCATAGAACAAAATCCATTTTCGACATTTATTTCGAGTCATTTTTAAGATTGAGCGTATAACGTTATGCATAAGCACATAAACCCATTTCATATATACTTATGTCGTTCAGATATCAGGCTGTATTTTCTTCGCTCACACTTTCCGTAAAGATGCCAAATACCAAAAATAGTAGCACAGTGCTTTCATCGGTACATGATCAAAAGCGGAGACATTTACTGGTTTTTAACCCATATTTATACCACCGGATAGAAAATTTAATATTCAACATTTCTATGTAATTTTATAGCCGTACGCAGATCCAGGACCACGCAAGCGCAATTCTCGCACAACGTTCACTTTTCAAACCTTATGATTCCCTGATCTTTCAACGCGACGGAGTCCAGCTTGACCAATCCGGATGTGACATCAAATAAACGAGCAGAGCGTTTTTAAATGGCAGCCTATACCGGCTAGCGCGCAAAGGGAGCCGGGAACCAGCTTAGCTCAGCGAGTACGTATAAGCTCCGCTCACTGGTGTGTCATCTCTACTAGCTATGTCACTGCATAAGCCAAACGATATTGAGAGTTTCAGTATCTAGTGTGACCACCACGAGCGGCAATAACTGCAGCACAGCGTCTATGCATGGAGTGCACCAATCTATTGATGAAGGCCATTAGCACCTGGAACCACGCTCTGAGAAAGGCCTGGCGCAATAAATCGTCTGTGTTCGGCCTTGGTATGACATTATTCAGTCTCCTCTGAATTTCATCCCAAATATGTTCAATTGGGTTTAAATCAGGACTAAGGGCTGGCCACTGCATAATGTTGACACCGTTCTGCTGTAGGAAGTCCCGTGTAGCTCTGGCAGTATGGGCCCGGGCGTTATCATGCTGGAAAATGTTGTTCCGGTGACGTGCGAAATGTGGTTGACGTCGGGTCTGAGAACTTGGTCGATGTAGCGCACCGATTTGATGCCGCCTCCTCTCCCGGGGACCAACGTTCTGGAACACCACACGACCCGCTCTCTGGTTCAGGCCTATTCCACCCCATACCATGATGCTTGCACCTCCCCATGAGTCTTCCAATAACACATTGGTCTGAGTCACGCTGGCCACGTCGTCGCCATATTCTTGTTCTGCCATCTGCAGTTGATACGCAGTACCGACTCTCATCCGTGAACAGAACAGTTCTCCATTGCCTGTATCGCTATTAATTGTAGCTTTCAAGGCCATCACTATTTGGGGCACTTCCAGAGGTCAGAGTACTGGATCCTTAAGTATAGCTTTCAAGGTCATCAATATTTATTGCACTTCCAGAGGTTAGAGTACTGGATCCTTAATTGTAGCTATCAAGGACATCACTACTTGGGGCACTTCCAGAGGTCAGAGTATCTAGGCCAGTCGTGCCTGCAAATACCAATACACAACTACTGACATTTAACCGCACATAAAAAGTCATAATCAAGTATCACTTTGTAAAAGATATATTATCGTCAAAAAAACAAAACAAAACAAATTTAATGAGCATCCCCATTAGGTCTTTACTTCTGACACAGCAGGCGAAATTGTTAATTCTGAAACACGTATCAGTGATCTATGACCTATTTGGCGGAAGTAGTGAGTGAGTGAGTGAGTATGGTTTTACGCCGCTTTTAGCAATATTCCAGCAATATCTAGGCGGAGGACACCAGAAATGAGCTTCACACATTGTGCCCATGTGGGGAATGGAAAAACGGGTCTTCGGCGTGACGAGCGAACGCTTTAACCACTAGGCTACGCCACCGCCCCTGGTGGTAGTAAATGAGCTTAAGTTGACTGTTTCAATGAGAAAGTGTTAGGTGAACTGATGCCATACCTCTGGTGAAATCTATACGGCATGACGAATATCGTTGTCTATTTATGCTGCACAGCTTGACTGGATTCACGGTAAGGCCATCCCTAGTATAGTTTTGTGTTTATCATCTCCCTCCCAAATCATCAAAAGTTTGCGGGCGAAAAAAATAATAATATTTTCCAAAAAAAATAATTATCTCACTATTTTTATGACTTGGTAATATTCCTTAAATTCATTTAGGATGGAGATCGAGTCGGAGATTTTTATAAATTGAAAGATCACGATTGTTTTATGAGTGTGTATGTGTAAAAAAAATATTTTTAAATCTCATCACAGTGTAAATTTCCACAGCGATGAAAAAAGAATTAGACTTAAACAAACGTAATTAAATGGGAAACACAGAAAATATACCGTCAGCCTGCCTGGTATTTCGGGTCTGCGTTGTTGTGACATACCAAGACGCACCACCGATAACCGATAACAGAGGTATGTATCTGGTGTTTGCTGACCTGAGGGACTAGGGAGTACCGGAGTTGACTAGAAGTCATTTTAGCCATCTTGTGACCGAGAGATCATTAAGGAGGTCATTCTTAAGCCTGTCGGGCTGACGAGCAGTTCAAGTGGAGTTATTATCATAGGTCAGTGTACTGTATCCTTAAGTATAGCTTTCAAGGACATCACTATATTGCACTTCCAGAGGTTAGAGTACTGGGCCTAGATTTTCGAAGCTCTCTTACAGCTAAGATAGTCGTAAGTGCCATACATTAACATTAACTTACGACTATCTTAGCGCTAAGAGAGCTTCGAAAATCTAGGCCCTGGATCCTTAAAGGTAGCTATCACTTCCAGAGGTTAGAGTACTGGATCCTTAATTGTAGCTATCAAGGACATCACTATTTGGGGCACTTCCAGAGGTCAGAGTACTGGATCCTATGAGGGTAGCTATCAAGATCATCACTATTTGGGGCACTTCCAGAGGCCAGAGTACTGGATCCTTAATTGTAGCTATCAAGGCCATCACTATTTGGGGCACTTCCAGAGGTCAGAGTACTGGATCCTTAATTGTAGCTATCAAGACCATCACTATTTGGGGCACTTCCAGAGGTCAGAGTACTGGATCCTTAATTGTAGCTATCAAGACCATCACTATTTGGGGCACTTCCAGAGGTTAGAGTACTGGATCCTTAATTGTAGCTATCAAGACCATCACTATTTGGGGCACTTCCAGAGGTTAGAGTACTGGATCCTTAATTGTAGCTATCAAGACCATCACTATTTGGGGCACTTCACTCTACCTCAGCAGCATGTATTTTCTTTCTTGCTATCAACAACTGCTTTGGCCTGGCGATACTGTATTATTCAAGACCTTTGTGATATTGTTGGAATATTGGCGGCGAAAAACACATTTCACCACATTCTCACTCCTCAAGGAATGCTCAATTTATTGTGAGTGTACCGACCTCGGCGCTGTTAGACTGTGTCTTTTCTCTTGTTTCCTCGCTCACAGTTCCGAAGACAAGAAACCTTCTGGTAATCTAAATATCTCCCCCACATCAACAAACACGCAATCTACAGTCGTACACAACTCTACTCGGATAGTTTAGGATGCGACTTTATAATTATTATGTTTTATTTTCTCAGCCTTAAACTGTACGTGTATTGTCCAATCAGACAGGTATCTGTGATTCAGCCTTTCGTTATAGGGACTATGTACCATAGTAGTATCAGAATCACGTTGGTTGTGCATGAAACATTACCTGCTGGCATGACCTTAGTTTTGAAAAGAATTCAAATAGACTCGATATTTCATTGCAAATGGTCAGTTTTTCATGATCCTCACCAATATATATGTGTATTATTTGGTATGTATGAATCTCCCCTTGAAACATATTTTCGCCCTATAATAAAGGACCGGCCTCAGTTTTTGTGTCTTAATAGAGTCAGAAAACAATAACCAACGCAATGATACAATAATGTTAGAATCAAAGCAGACAGTTGAGCGTATATGTCATGACAGTAACAACACCAAACAGGACCATACATTGTATGCTCATTTAAAAAACCTACTGGAGTATGTGTGTCAGGGCTTATCAGCTATGAAATGGAAAAGGATTGGGCGAGAAAGACAGAGTGTTCTTCTTTACTTATAGCAGCACAATATCCGCACTACCCGAAGACGCAATTTACACTGAACATATAGTTTCATTGTCTTTTTTTGTTGTCTTTTTTTTTTCTTTTTGAAAATGCGTCAACATGTCGATGGGGTTCCTAGTCCATAGAACTGTGGGGTTTACTGGTCGCCGTGGCATGGTAGGAGTAATTATGCGAGGCTTCAGGCGATGAGCGAGTGAGTGAGTTTAGTTTTACGCCGCACTCCTCAATATTCCAGCTATATGACGGCGGTCTGTAAGTAATCGAATATGGACCAGACAATCCAGTGATGAACAGCATAAGCATGGATCCGCGCAACTGAGAAGCGATGACATGTGTCAACCAAGTCAGCGAGCCTGACCACCCGATCCTGTTAGTCGCCTCTTACGACAAGCATGGGTTACTGAAGATCAATTTTAACCCGGACCTTCACGGGTCCTTTCGGCCATGAAAACCTCCGTTGTTACGTAGACTGTGGTGGATGAAACCTTACAGTCCTGGGTGCCGTTCCACTAACCGATCTTATCTAAGATCAATCTTAGCAAGTTACGCCAATTTTACAATCGCCTTAGCTAAAAGTTACACCCGTTCCACTAACCGATCTTAGGCCGATCGTAGCCGGTCCCGATCTTACGATCCGATCCAAGCTTAGATCGAGACTCTTTCGTGCGAGAGAAAGAGGAATGCGAGGCACGCGTTATCTCCCTTTGCATAGTCTAGCAAATGATAGAAAGTTGTTTACGAACCAACTGAGTGAGTGAGTGAGTTTAGATTTACGCCGCACTCAGCAATAGTCAAGCTATATGGCGGCGGTCTGTAAATAATCTAGCTAAGATGCATAGTGTTCACTAACTTGAGCGTTCATGTTAGTGGACGCTATGTATCTTAACTATAAATAATCGAGTCTGGACCAGACAATCCAGTGATCAACAGCATGCGCATCGATCTGCGCAGTTGGGAACCGATGACATGTGTGAACCAAGTCAGCGAGGCTGACCACCCGATCCCGTTAGTGGCCTCTTACGACAGGCATGGGTTATTGAAGTTCAATATTCTAACACGGTCCTTCATGGGTATTTTTCCAACCAAGTGTAAACGTGGAGAAAAAACCTAGAGCAAAATATTAGGGTAGTGAGCACCTTGGTTTCAGGTGCAAGTGCGTGAGAACGCTGGGTATCAAGCATAATATAATAATAATAAATGCGTATTTATAGTGCGTCTATTCAACATCCTTGGGCATGCTCAAAGCGCTGTGTACAGATAATTTACACGAGAATATTTACATCCGAGATTATAAGTAATATACTGAGAACAGGTTTTAAGTCTGGACTTTAAAAATGTCAAAAAAATGTGCCTGAACCTTGTCAATCAGAATAAACAAGGCGTGACGAGTAGGGCTCTCACGAGTACTCGGGTACTCGGGGCCGAGTCGTGTAAAGCAGGACTCGAGTCCAATTGAATGGACTCGAGGACTCGCAGAGGAGATACCTCTAAACATCTCATGCAATCAAGATGGATGATCGTGAGAAAAAATCCAATGTCTGGACGCATTTTTATCTTGATTTAGTGGCCAAAATACGAAATGCCGTCTTTGTGGCGTTTCCCTTAGTTACGCAAGCATTTGTCCTGTAAGCACCCACAATAAGCACTGTAGACAGAAAACCAGCCCAACAAGCAACGCTGTGGCAGTTTGGTAAGTTTGATAGCAAAAGTCGCAAGCCAAATGGTATGAAGGTATTACGCAAAAAGCAATGCTTATGCGCGTTAAGGATAAGCGACCATTAAGTCTTGTTAAAGGGGAGGGTTTCAGGGCTTTCTGTGAACCATTGAACCCAAATTACCAGGTCCCATGTACTGCGACAATTCACAACTACCTCATAAAGTCGTATGAAGTTTGCCAGGAGAACAAAATATCAGTACCCAAAACAGTACCTGCCGTTGCCCTAACTACGGACGCGTGGATAAGCGTAACCACGCACGGCTGTATCACTGTCCCTGCCCACTATACCTATGTTTGAACAACTTGTTTTCTACATAGATATTCAATCGTTCTTATCCAGCGTATTTCAGTGTTACATATTCAACAATCAACACATACATACGCATTCAAAATAACATTCACACTTAGAGACCTATATCTTTAATAGTGAAACTTTTAATCACAATGAATACCATTGACGTGATCTCCGTTCAGCAGAGTTTCGGGAGAAGAAATACAGCGTAGTGTTACTCAATAAATGGTTAGTCTTTAGTTTGAAACCAAACCGTTTTCACTATAAGAAGTCTCAAATAAACATCAATCCTGTTTAACATATTCTTTAAGTTCCATAGTCGATCCATCTTTACAAGATACTAGTATCTTATGCAGCACCAATCAATGAATGCTTTAACTATGTATCTTCCAGCTTTGGAACGTGTTTTGCCGCATTTTAACCGTGATTAAGGTTAATTGATTATGTGACTTATCGTCCAGGTGAATGTTTAAAAGTTGCTAATATGTCATAACTGCAACGACATATTAATATTAGATAATCTTGAAAGCGCAGTCAAACTTAAAACCAAAAGAAAAGAGACGTAGATTGATTGGTTTCTTTTCCCAGACACATCCAATCATATTACAGCATTTACAGGCGTAATAAGGTATCACGTCTAACATCCATACTTACGAAATTATTCAATTTGTCCCTTAGCCTGTCAATGTTTCCCAGTCCATGGAAAGAAGCATCGGTAATACCTATTCACAAGAAAGATAGCGTACATGACTGTTCTAACTACCGCCCTGTCGCACTCACATCTTGTTTATCGAAAGTCTTTGAGAAATGTGTATTTAAATATGTATTCAATTTCCTAAGAGATAACGACTTAATGACAAATTTACAATCAGGATTCATGCCAGGAGACTCCACAACAAATCAATTAACCTTTTTGTACAACTTTATAGCCAAAGCTCTTGACGAAGGAAAAGAGGTTAGAGCAGTCTTCTGCGACATAAGTAAAGCCTTTGATAAGGTCTGGCATAGAGGAATTATTTATAAACTGAAAACCTATGGTATCCAAGGCGAACTATTACAATGGTTTGAAAGTTATTTAGAAAATAGAGTACAACGGGTCGCAATTAACGGCTCTAAATCTGACAAGAAAACTGTACTAGCTGGAGTACCTCAGGGCTCTGTCCTTGGACCACTTCTTTTTCTTATATACATTAACGATATTGTATGTGATGTTGACAGTAACATTCGTCTCTTTGCGGATGACACTTCATTATATGTTATCATAGACGATCCATCAGTTGCTGCTACCTGTCTTAACAAAGATCTAGATAGAATTTCACAATGGGCCCGTAAGTGGCAGGTTACATTTCATCCAAATAAAACCGAAACTACTCAGTTCTCCCGTAAAACGAAACCGTTTCTAAAACCGAACCTTTTCATGGACGGAACAATCATAAAAGAATTCAAAAGTCATAAACATTTAGGATTATCACTCCAAAGCGATTGTACGTGGAATGATCACACTAATGATATTGTACGTAAAGTTCGACCTATGATCAGTTGTTTGAGGAGTTTTAAATACCGATTATCACGTAAAACGTTGGATATTATGTATAAATCCTATATCTTGCCAATATTTGACTATTGTTCACATATTTGGGATAACTGTACTTCTGAGCAATCGCGTACATTAGAAAATTTACATCTTGATGCTCTGAGAACTATATGTGGTGCCGTTCGCGGCACATGTCATAACAAACTCCATAATGAAACCAAATCTCAGTCCATGCAAGATAGAAGGAATTGCCAGAAGTTAACTTTTTTCTATAAGATGTACAACAACCAACTGCCAAAATATCTTTGTGACCTGATCCCAAACTCCGTCTCGGGAACTACAAAATACAGCTTGAGGAATAACTCTGAAATACAAAGAATTTACAGTCGCACTGCCTCTTATGCTAAATCCTTTTTACCTGCCACAATAAATTTATGGAATGCCCTACCAAATTCCAAAGCGTCATGTAATCTCACATAATTTAAAAACCTAATTACAAAAACTGGAAATAAGATTTACTTTGACCTTAATTATGGCACTCGTTTTTGCCAAATCGTTCACTGCCGCCTCAGGCTCGGATGTAGCGACCTAAACGCCGATAAGTATAACAGACATTTAATAGACAGCCCTTGTTGTTCTTGTGGACATCAGAGTGAAAACGCCCTACACAATTTCCTCACTTGCCGAAACTATACTCGGATAAGACTTAATATGTATTTTTACACTACCGGTTATAACCTGGATACCATTCTTAAGGGAAACAAAGAACTTACTACCTGTGTAAACCAGAAAATAGTTGAATCCGTCCACGATTATATAACCAAGACACAACGCTTTAAATTTTCTCAGGAAAATAATTAAATTTACTCAACAACCTTCTCATGATTGATTTATAGTTCTACAATGGTTTGTGAGACACACACAACTGTAACTCTCTAACTTATGACTACTTAGAGAATAGTTGTATTTCATGTAATCTGTATATATTTATACATTCTAAAGATATTATATTTATGCAATGGTCAGTATCGATGACGTCAAATCCTCCATTTTCATATTGTATTATATGTTGCATGGGAGCGGTGTTAATATAATCAGTAATGCTTGTTCACCAATCCCAATTCATCTTCATGAATAGAAATATGTTTAAATCAATAAGGTATCACCGGCCCAGCTCATGAATATTAATCACATAATTGATCGCGTAGAACTGGTCACAGTGACACTTACGTTGCCTTCACATTCTGTTTGCAGATGAAAAGGTAATAGATACTTCCATTGACATTGAATATCAATTGCTTTATTCAGGAACGTTTGGATTCACATATACATGTTGCATTATTCGTAGATTGGAAGTTGGAACAGCTACGTGTATGCTTGAATGTTGGTTTCAGATAAGCATCCAAATTGTCGGGTACTCGGGTCCGAGTCGGGTCTGACACCTCGAGTACTCGAGTCCCAAATTTTGGACTCGTGAGAGCCCTAGTGACGAGGCTGTAACGTATGTAGAATCTGTCAGTGGTCTTGAATAACACGCGGCCTGCCTTTAGAATCCCCCACCAAATATGTGCAGTGAAATCAAACATATTTGTATCTTTTTGCTTCAGAACATTGTTCACTTCACGGCTGTCCCTATTCTTAACCATGACGTTGCAATATTGTTGTACAAATGTGTTACACCGACTCGCTCGGTTGTGTTCCCATGACGACAGTGGTCAGACGGGCCTGACATTTGTAAGGCTTCAGTGCAGTGTTTGTTTACATCACAGAAATATACAAATTCATTTCATGGGGGACTTTAGGGGACGCTCACGGTGAAATGCTCGCTCTTATTTTTCACATAGAATAGGAAAGCCACCATTTTGGTTTATCTACGATTGATTTTAGCTATCCTAAGTTGGTCATGAGCAACTTAGACTTTGAATCTTAACTTTACGATTGACTTAGGTAAGATTGGTTAGTGGAACGGTATGCCGATCGCAACGTCACGCTAAGATTGGGATTTTAGGGGTTTACGATTGGCATAGGGCTAAGATCGGTTAGTGGAACGGCACCCTGGAGTCCGTTGTACAAAGCGATCTTAGCGCTAAGGTGACCGTAACTCCCATACCTTAACATAGACTTAGTGTTAGCGCTAAGGTGACCGTAGCTCCCATACCTTAACATAGACTTAGTGTTAGCGCTAAGGTGACCGTAACTCCCATACCTTAACATAGACTTAGTGTTAGCGCTAAGGTGACCGTAACTCCCATACCTTAACATAGACTTAGTGTTAGCGCTAAGGTGACCGTAACTCCCATACCTTAACATAGACTTAGTGTTAGCGCTAAGGTGACCGTAACTCCCATACCTTAACATAGACTTAGTGTTAGCGCTAAGGTGACCGTAACTCCCATACCTTAACATAGACTTAAGGTAGTGTTAGCGCTAAGGTTGTTTTGTACAACGGCACCCAGGACTTGCTTACCCTTTTCGTGAATACCTTGTGCCATCGCTGAATTTAGTGGTCCATTCATATAAATATATTTCTAAGATGCTTCCTAAAGATAAAAGGCGCCAGCAGTACAAGGCAAGCGTTCTTGTACTCTAACTATGATAGTTCTGGGCAAACTTGTACTTTATTACACTTTACATCGGGGTAGAGAGAACTGCATTTCTTAAGTAAATTCGGCTTTGGCGGATAACGGTGATTAGTTTTATCTCGCGTTGTCGTTTTATCTTAACGCCACCTTTAAAGGTCTACTACAACTAAAGTACCGTTACTGTGATTTTCCGTGTTTTATAGCTGATCTCAGACAATGTCCTCCACCATCTTCTTCCTGCTCCTCGCGGGTCTCGCGATGTCTGTCATGGCGGACTACACCGGGAAGGTGCTGCTCGTCTCTATGGACGGCTTCCGGTACGACTACCTGGACATAGTGGACACCCCCAACTTTGACGACTTCGCCAGGCACGGCGTTAAGCTACCCTACATGAACAACAGTTTCTTGACGAAGACGTTTCCCAACCATTACACAATGGTGACGGGTGAGTACATGAGAAAAGACAGGGTAGCGTATACTCAACCCAATAAAACATTTCACACTTATTAAACTGAATCCCGCAATGGACGTACGTGTAGTGTGTGCAGGTTTATGAAATTAGATAACATACTGCTATCATCCAGGTAGCAATACAGACAATGAAAAGTGGATTAGAACACTGTCGGAACACTGTAAGCGGAAGTCCCATGTTCTTGCAACGTCCTGAGTTCATTCAGCTGCTGTCGCAAATGTGTTAGATCGGGTTCAAGTCTGGAGGGAGTTCATTACATCAACGATCGGAATCGTGAAGATCCGGGTTAGAATTGATCTTCGGCAAGCAATGCTTGTCGCGAAAGGCGACTAACGGGATCGGGTGGTCAGGCTCCCTGGCTTAGTTGACACATGTCATCTTATCCCACTTGTGTAGATCGATGTTCTTGATCACAGGATTGTCTGGTCCAGACTCGATTATTTACAGACTGTCGCCATATAGCTGGAATATTGCTGAGTGTGGCGTTAAACAACAAACCAACCAGCCAATCAACGACCGCGTTATGTTAGAAGTTGCGCGCCATACTGTCGTATGGGGCGTATCAATGCCATGTTGAAATGTCAGCCCCGGACAGTTTACCTGCATGAATTGCGAAATGAGTCCAAACTTGGCCCAGATACTGTATGGCAGTAGGACACTCTCTAAATCATTACGCTGCTCTCCCCATATCGGTCAACTTCACGATCACAGCGCTCTACGTGACATTCCTCCCTATGACGGGCAAAGGGCAATATGAAGTGTGTCTCTGGTAGAATCTGGCATGTCGTCGGACCCATTGTAAACGATGAAATGGCATCAGTAATGGCCCTGTGGATAGTCGGATACTGCGATGCGCAGTCCGTTACGAACACTGCCCCTGAACAGCTGTTGGTAATTGGGGTTGCAGTTTGCGCCTGAACAGCTGCGCGTTGGTAATTGGGGTTGCAGTTTGCGCGAGCGAGACTGGGCCCAATGTCGCTAACTTGCGACACGAGACTGGTCCTGAGACTGTGTATTGTTGCGATAGTTTGCGACGCCTGCGAGACTGGGATGGGGTGCAGTTTGCTGCAACGGATTAGCTGCAGTTTGCGCGCTAACTTGCGATATGCGAGACTGGGCAAGTTGCTGAGTTACAAATCAGTTGCAGCGACGTAACCTGATTTGTGGTTTTTATTAAACTTACAATTTTGATGCTGTTTTTCGGCCTTTAGCAATTTTTCGCTTGTTTCGCGACAGTTCAATCAATTTTGATTGTCCGATTAGCAATTTTCGCTTGTGAGTTCAACGTGACGATCGCTGCGTGACATGATTTTTATGTTTTTCAAGCTTTATAACCACCGTCGGTCGTTAAGGCCACTAGCGTCGCATCAATGGCGTGTGTGTGACACGACAAGAAACTTAAAAGAACTACCACCTGACAATTATTTCCAATTTACATCCTTGTAGGTACTTCAACGAGTTGCAATAATACTGGATGCACAGTCTGATGTATTGGAGTCATATTATATATTTATAATAAAACTTCACACATTGTTTCACACAGGTCTTCACGAGGAGAGTCATGGCATCATAGAGAACCACATGTACGACCCTGTATTCAATTCCAGCTTCTCCATGAGGACTCACGAACCTCGCTGGTGGAATGGGGGAGAACCGTTGTGGGTCACTGCCAAAAATCAGGTACTCAGTTAAAACGTTTTTTTTTTCCTTTAATTTTACCTTAACCAAGAAGCAAGGCTCATCCCATACTTAAACATAATGAGCGAGTATGGTTTTACGCCGCTTTTAGCAATATTCCAGTAATACCACGGCGGGGGGCCACCAGAAATGGGCTTCACACATTGTACTTATGTGGGGAATCGAACCCGGGTTTTCGGTGTGATGAGCGAACGCTTTAACGACTAGGCCACCCCACCGCTCCACACAAACATAGACTTACGACAGTCGGGACCGCCGCTGTGTTCTAGAGGATAGAGGGCCTGCCTGGCAGCGGAAGGTCTGCGGTTCGATCCAGATGGGCCCTAACAATAGAAACTAAAAGATGTTACCACCTCCATATATGAGTGAGTAGGTTTTTACGCCGCTTTTGCTTTACAATAGCGTTGGTTGTTTGGTTGGTTCATCTGATGTTCAGGGCCGCACTCAGCAATATTCCAGCTACATGACGGCGGTCTGTAAATAATCGAGTCTGGACAAAACAAGCCAGTGATCAACAGCATGAGCATCGATATGCGCAAATGGGATGCGATAATATGTGTCAACCAAGTCAGCAACTCTGACCACCCGATCCCGTTAGCCGCATCTGACGGCAAGCATGAGTTGCTGAAGATCAGTTCTAACCAAGATCTTCATTAGTATTTTATGTTGTAATAGCATAGAACGTCGCATATCTTACATGTGCAAACCATTCCTTAAAGTAACAACCCCGTGTGCAATAAGGAAGACTAAATGGCCCGGTAGAATTCGATTCACATGGTATACATAAAACAATGATACAAGCATTCTTTGTTATATTGAAATGTTAAATCAGTTATGATAGATTATGGTAAGAAGAGTTTTTATCTTATAGGGAGGGTTTGTAACATTGTCTTATATGTTCTCATGTTATGCCGCAATAGACCAAGTGCTCAATGTAGTCAGGGAGCCTGCTTTACAATGGCGATAACGTGGCCAGCAGATTGTTCAGTGAACTTGTAAAATGATTGCAGTATTTAGGGACCGTTAATAATTTATGGCTAGGGGGGTGATGATGATTTTTATGGAGAAGCATGTAAAATGTGAATGACCCCACTAAAATGTATGTACAAAATAAGTGAAACCCCCACCCCACCCCACCCCTGCATGCCATGTACAAAATCAATGACCCCAACCCCACCCATGATTACTAAGCATAATTTTAAACATATTTGATGTACAAAATTGATGACCCCCCTAGCTCCCCAGAACAAAATGGAACCACATACACTTTCATTTCCAGGGTCTGAAGACCGGCACCTACTACTGGCCAGGCAGCGAGGTTGAGATTCGACATGTTCGCCCTGATCACTGGCGTCCCTACAGCGATGACACTCCGTACAAGGAGCGAGTGGATACAGTCATTGACTGGTTGAAGAACAAAGGAGTCAGTATGGCCACCCTGTATTATCCGGAACCCGACCATACTGGACACGTGAGTGGTCCAGATTCCCAAGCGATCAAAGACAAGGTCAAGTACATGGATAGTATCCTTGGTTACCTCGTGCAGAAAATGAAGGATAATGGCCTTGAGGACGAGGTCAATGTCATTGTTACCAGCGACCATGGCATGACTTCAATCAGTAATCAAAGGGTGAGTCCAACAATATAGCTGATTCTGGATACCCGTACTGTACACAATGTATCACAAAGGAGAGTAATAATGTTTCCCTTTAATGAAAGGTGCTTAAGACTAAACTGGAATCCCCAATTCTGGTGTCCCCCGTCATGATATTGCTGGAATAATGTAAAGCGGCGTAAAACTAAACTCACTCACTCACTTCACTGGAATGAAGGAGTGAATGGGTTGTTCAACGAAAGTGTGAGCAGGTTGTTCAGTGCATGGGTGGCTGAATGAATGGTTCATTAGTTGAGTGAGTGAGTGAATTGATGGATGGTTGTTTGAGTGAATTGTTGAATGGGCATTTGGGTGGTTGAATGAGTGAGTGACTTGGATTTCAGTGCCGGATAAGATGTACAGATACTGTCAGCAAGCTTTCACTTCACTAGTAAAATGTAAAAACTTCGATATCACAAATATCACATGCACATATATTGTCATCACCAAATATGGACGCAGATTTCAGTATTGACTGGATGAATGGTTGAGTCAACGGTTAAGAGAATGAGTTCGTTTTGGTGGTTGAATGGTTGGAAGAGCGGCTCAGTGAGTGGCTGGTTGAATGGCTGAGTGACTGGGTGGTTGAGTGAGTGGTTGAATGGTTGAGTGAGTTGGTTGATGGGTACGTTGCCGGTTGAGTGAATATATGAGTGACTGGGTGGTTGATGGGTACGTTGCCGGTTGAGTGAATATATGAGTGACTGGGTGGTTGAGTGAGTGGTTGAATGGTTGAGTGAGTTGGTTGATGGGTACGATGCCGGTTGAGTGAATCATGGGTTGTGAATCGTTGATGGATTAGGTTGATGGGCATTTAGCTAATTGAGTGGTTAAGTGAAAGGAGGGTTGAATGGTTGAGCACGTGAGTGAATTGGTGGCAGACATGATGGGTTGTTAAGTAAACAGTTTAGTGAGTGAGCAGTTAAGTCAGCGATTTGGGGTGGTTGACTGAATTGTTAAGAAAGTTGTTCAGTGAGTGTTTGAATGGTTGAATAAGTCGTTCAGTGAGTGGTTGAATGGTTGAGCGCTGTTTTTGAGTATGGTTTCATGTCACAGTTGGGGACGATGGGACAGCATAGTGGATACTATGCCGGAGACCAGTGTTCGATTCGCCACATGGGTACAATGTGCAAAGCCCATTTCTCGTGTCTCTCGCCGTGATATTGCTGGAATAATGCTAAAACGGCGCAAAACTAAACTCACTCACTCACTCTTGTCCCATTTGGGAATATTCACACATTTTCAATTTTTCCCCATCCTGCCAAAAAAAGCTACAAGTCTGCAGGGCAAATGGTCTGATTCCAGTGCCAGTGATGTTTAATCATTGTCTAATCTCATTTCAGTCCCTTGACCTCCAGGACTATTTGAACAAGGCTGACGTTGTCCGCATACCGAGCGTTGGCCCCGTTGCTCACGTTCAACCAGTAGAAGGACGAGAGGACGCCGTCTTTGAAGCTCTTAGAAATGTGTCCCACATTACAGCGTACAGGAAGAAGGACATCCCGGACCACTTTCACTATAAGAACAACCGAAGGATCATGCCAATTGTCCTTATAGCAGATGAGGGGTGGATGATCTATGACGTAAGGTGATAGGGTGTACGGACTAGATGATTGTGTTGTCAGAGATGGTGTTGAAATTACATAGTTGAGTGTTATTATGTACCACTAGGGAGTATAATAATACCACTGCTGCTGTTGTTGCTGTTGCTGATTGCTGTTGATTGCTGGACCAGACAATCCAGTGATCAACAGCATGAAGATCGATCTACGCAACTGAGACATGATAACATGTGTCAACCGTGTCAACGAGCCTGACCACCCGATCCCGTTAGTCCCCTCCTACGACAAGCTTGGGTTACTGAAGACCAATTCTAACCCGGATCTTCAGGGGCCAGTCTTTAGTACCCCATGCTTGTCGTAAGAGGAAACTAACGGCGCTCACTGATTTGGCGTTTGTTTGTCATCCTCAATGCTCATGATGTCAATCACTAGATTGTCTGGTCCTGAATCGATTATTTACAGAATATTGCTGAGTACCGCGTACAACGAGCTGTACTGTGAGTTAGATGTGAGTCTGCTTTCAGCAATAAATCTGCAATGGCACGGCGACGAAATGGGTGGGCATAAAATTGTACTCATGTGGGAATCGAACTAGTCTTTTTATCATTACCAGAGAATGTATTATTAACATGGCTATCCTAATGTCCCTAATAGGGATAGAAGACCGAGAAGATATATTTTGCTAATGTCTAACAGGGTTAATGAACAACCTCTACTCGTCTTAACGTTATTTCGTAACTACAAGTAGTTGTCTCCAGTATTTTTCACTGTCGTTTCCTTAGATTACGGGCATTTAGAGTGAGTGAGTGAGTTTAGTTTTACGCCGCACTCAGCAATATTCCAACTATATGGCGGCGGTCTGTAAATAATCGAGTCTGGACCAGACAATCCAGTGATCAACAGCATGAGCATCGATCTGCGCAATTGGGAACCGATGACATGTGTCAACCAAGTCAGCGAGCCTGACCACCGATCCCGTTAGTCGCCTCTTACGACAAGCATAGTCGCCTTTTGTGGCAAGCATGGGTTGCTGAAGACCTATTCTACCCTGGATCTTCACGGGTCTACGGGCATTTACTATCCATTTAGAAGCATTTAGAAGCACGAAAATTCTAATGAGAAGTATAACTGGTGAGGCTCCCAAAGAATCTTCGTAGGTTTGGTTTGGTTGTTGTTTAACGCCGCACCCAATAAATAAACGGGTCTCGACCAGACAATCTAGTGATCAACATCATGAGCATCGTTCGACGCAACTGGGATATTTAGAGTGGTAAGGCTTACCTACATTACGGTCGCCTGAAAGACATACAATCGTTGTGTTCCGAGGCTGAAGGCTGGGGACAGCCAACTGTTGGTGTCCCTGTGTCCAGTGGAATAAGGTTCCCCACAAATGATAGCCTCTGTGGTAACACAGGGTTTTGAACACACACTAAACATATGGAAGAAAAAGGACATATCTTGTTTCAAACTGATCAGGAATAGTTATTAGGAAGTGTAATGAACGTTACAAACGGGTAAATAAGTAAATTATCATTATTATTATTATTTTTTAAAATATGTAAATGACACTGTAGATTGTTTTACATTCTTCCTCAATCCTGAACAAGTTATGGACATGGTATAGATAACTGCCTAAAACATCGGGGATGACGACTGGAGGTTTTAATTATATCTCGCTCGCAAAGATCCGTAAAGATCCGGGTTAGAATATTGATCTTCAGTAACCCATGCTTGTTGTAATAGGCGACTAACGGGATCGGGTGGTCAGATTCGATGACTGGGTTGACACATGTCATCGTAACCCAATTGCGCAGACCGATGCTCATGCTGTTGATCACTGGATTGTCTGACCCAGACTCGATTATTTACAGACCGCCGCCATATAGCTGGAATATTGCTGAGTGCGGCGTAAACCTAAACTCACTCACTGACTCGTACTCGTGAGAATTGATCTTCAGCAAACCATGATTGTTGGATGGGGCGGCTAACGGGATCGGGTGGTCGATAGCAGTCCCAGTTGCGTAGATCGATCCTCATGGTGTCAATCACTGGCTTGTATGGTCGAGACACGATTATTTACAGACCGCTGTCATATAGCTGGAATATTGCTGGTTGCGGCATAAAACAACAAACTTACAAACACTACGATATATATTTCCTTCCACCAAATGTAATATATATATTTCTATGGATACTCAAGACTTGGTATTCTTTTGCACTAGCGTTTTACACCAAATATAAGTCAAGCTGAAGATAGTATCAATGTTAATGTGTTGTTGTTTTCTTTCATTAACAGACAGTAAACAAGAAAAGTGAACTTAACGGCACACATGGCTACGACAACAGACTGATGACCATGAAGCCTATTTTCCTGGCAAAAGGACCCAACTTCAAGACCAACTTCACATCCGATCCGATCCGGAATGTCGACATCTACCCTCTTGTTTGTAAACTGCTCAAAATAAATCCAGCGCCGAACAACGGAAGTCTGGCCCGTGTCAATGCCTTCATCCTAGAAACGCCTCCAGTTGCCGGGTCTCCAATCAATGCACCAGTACTGCTTTTTGAATGTTTGCTTGTATTCACAGTCGTGGCCAACTACATATTGTAGACATGACACTTTCTTGGAACAATTTCACCAAGATTCGATCAGATTTAATTGGAATCTACGACATTAAACGATAATGTATTCCAAATTGTAAAGTGGATTTCAGAGGATTAAAACATGTATGTATATTTAGGGACCGTTCAGTGCAAAATAAGTGATCCCCCCTGCACGTCATGTACAAAATCAATGACCCCCCTCCCGTTCCCATAATTTCTAAGCATAATTTTTAACATAGATTTATGTACAAAATTGCTGCCCATCCTAATACGTGTGTATACAAAATTGATGCCCCCCCTAGCTACCCAGAACAAAATGGGTGGGAACACACACACACACACACACACACACACACCCCCCTAAAATCATCATCACCCCCCCCTAGCCATAAATTATGAACGGTCCCTTACCGGGTCAAATTTTTCACTCTTGAATATCCGAACTACCAACTTTATACTACCGAACTTCCTGTGCCCGGGCTGTGACGTCACTTCCGCTGGCCCCATAGTTTATAACTTAGACAGTCGACATGACTCACCGCTTTGTTCCAGTACGTCAGTTTGTAAAACTAAGATGGAAATGTAGTGTGTTTGTTTCAATATGTTACGTTGTAATGTGTTGTATGTGATTCCCGTGTAGCCGGAAATCGATGAAAATGTTAGTGATGTATTTGATTCGGATGTCACGGTCGATATACAGACCAGTTATATTCGGACACTTGAGGTAACTTCCATACACTTACATGTTAATTTAGTGTAGCATGAATAGTTTTCATGAATTCAATTTTCGTATGATCCAAGTCAAATTTTCACATTTGTGAGGAATCATCTTACCTACAATCCCGTAATTTCTGTTTAACTTCCCCTTTGCTTATTTATCGAATGGCAACAATTTAATAAACATATGTACAGTGCCGTGAACTCCTTTAACATGGCGGCCTATGGGGTTGTGCATTGTGGAGCTATACGTAAGTTTGTAAATGTGATGTCATTAGTTAAATAGTGGTCGGAAAATTGAATTGAAACTGTGTGCGCAGAGCAGAGATGATTTCAAATCTGCCTGTCAAATTTTACAAAGATCTATCCTAAACTCACTTCATGAAAATTATTTATGCTACACTGAAATAACATGTAAGTCTATGGATATGACGTCAAGTGTCCGAATATATATGGCACGAGTCGGTAGGATGCACCATGTCTATGAGTGTCTGACACGAGATATATTGTCTTCAGATTGGTGTGTTACGTACAAGGTAGCGAAACATGATATGTTTTAGACAACTCGAATGTTCAAGTGTATACCTTCCTTTACCGTGGGTATATATATATACTTCACCCTGAAGATAAAAGTGAAACATGTTGGAGAAGATCCGTGTCGTGTGATTATTTCAGAATCTTCTTATATATATATATATATATATATATATATATATATATATATATATATATATAGGCACTACAAGAGTCGAAAGCTATATGAACCATGAGAGGTAGTGTCCGAGAACAGGTGCTCTGACGTCATCAACGCCATTCATGTGGTCACTGGCCTTCCTTGTACTCACGTAATGATTTCTTTATTGAATCTTATCTAATTGTCTAGTGGATTAATTTATTTGATTGACGTAGAAATCTCTCCGGGTACATTCAAACTCCTTACTCAGACATCTCTATCCAAGACTGTTGTGTGGACAGGATAATCAATTTAGCATGACCAATGATATCCACTCATTTGGAGTAGGAAGGATTCCTAGAAGTCAGGATACCGCAAGTACCGCAATACTTTGTTCATGATGCAGTATAGGGTTCACAATACATTATTTTAGTGTCAATGTGCGTTCATTTTCTATGCAATATATGTAGTCTACAGCTGCTCTACTGTATACAATTATTTTATGTGAACAGCACCAATATACGATCAGACTGATTAAAATAACTGAAGAATACATGCAAGTCGGCAAGTAACATTACATCACTGGTAACCTAGCAAAAAATCGGCCTGAAATTTGACCATGCTCAATGCTGAATTCAATGACGTTTTCAAATCACTTTGTGTTATGACAAGTCGGCAAGTAACATTACATTCAGTTTAAATCAAAGTTTCATTCCGTCAGGACGGTTGATCAGTATGACCTGCTACGTTAATTAGTCTCTAAATAAATGTATTGTGTACTGTCTGGCTGAGATTATTATCGCGGTGCAGCGCGTGTTGTTGAATCATTTCAGTGAATTCACTTCATATGAATAAACTATATGTTATATCATCTCTTGACTCCTTTCATAGAGCCATGTGGATTCCTGGCGTGCTTACCTCCACAGACCAAGAGCATGAGTGCAAAAATCAGAGGACAGGCGTGTATATGCTCATGATCAAAAGTAAAGCATAGACCAATTGATATTTACTATACATATGGTTCTTGTAAAATTGTCCCAATGATAAAACATCATTGTTAACTGTCCCCCAAATTGTTCAATACTTTGTGTAAAGCAGTTTCTA